>NW_023270447.1:0-291397 GCF_011800145.1 Mirounga leonina | reverse complement strand
GCACTAGACGTTGACAGACTAGGACATTCAGGGTTCCTGGGCAGTACAATTGCCTCAGTGTCTGACTCTTGGTTTCTGCTCAGGTCATGATTTCAGGGTCATGAGACGGAGTTCCCTGTCGGGCTCTGTACTCAGCACAGAAGTCTGCTTAAATTCCTCTCTCCCTCTCTCTCTGCCCCTCCCCAACCCCATGCACTCTCCCTCTTCTCAAATAAATAAATAAACCTTAAAAAATTAAAACTAGGACATGCAGAAACAACTGCATATATAGGGGGAAATTAGAAAGTGACCATGCATGCCCAGGGAAAGTCTCAGGAAAGACCTCTGAGAAGACTTTGAATTTACACCTCATGTTAATCCTTGGCACAAAACATCCTACACCAAGCCAAATAATAATGATAATAATAAATAACAACCCTGATGAAAGGGAAGAATCTGATTTCCAGAGTTATCACATTATTAAAATGTCCAGTTTTCAACAAAAAAATCAAAAGTCATAAAAAGAAACAGGAAAGTATGACCCACTCAAAGGAAAAAATGATAGAAACTGTCCCTGAGAAAGAACTGATGGCAGATATGTATGCTAGGCAAAACAACTATCTTGGGGTGCCTGGATGGCTCAGTCAGTTAAACATCTGACTCTTGATTTCAGCTCAGGTCATGATCTCAGGGTTGTGAGATTAAGCCCTATGCTGGGTTCCACGCTCAGCAGGGAGTCTGCTTGAGCTTCTCTTCTCCCTCTCCCTCACCCCTCCCTCAGCTCATGCTCTCTCTCTCTCAAATAAAAAAATAAATCTTAAAAAAAAAATAAAACAATTGTCTCAGAGAACTAAATAAAGATGTGGAGAAAGTCAAGACAATGATGTCTGAGCAAAATGGAATAGCAATAAAGAGATAGACACCCTAAGAAGAAACCAAAAAGAAATCCTGGAGCTTAAAAGTATAACTGAAAGGGAGCACCTGGCTGGCTCAGTTGGGGGAGTGTGCAACTCTTGATCTTGGGGTTGTGAATTTGAGCCCCACATTGGATGTGGAGATTACTTAAAAATAAAGTCTTAAAAAAAAAAAGCATAACTGAAATGAAACATTCACTAGAGAGATTCAAAGGCAGATTTTAGCAGGCAGAAGAAAGGACTGTGAACTTGAAGATAGGATAATGGAAAGCATGGAGTCGGAAGAGCAGAAAGAAAAAAGATGGAAGAAAAGTGAACAGAGCTTAAGAGACTTGTGGGACACACCAAGTGGATCACATTTGTATTGTGGGAGTCCCAGAAGGAGAATAGAAAGTGGCTGAGAGACTATATGAAGAAATAATGGCAGAAGACTTTCCAAATTTAATTAAAGACATGAATACGTCCAAAAGGTTCAGTGAACTCCAACCAACTCCAAGTTCAGTGAACTTGGAGACCCACACTGAGACATAATCAAACTTTCAAAGACAAAGACAAAGAAGGAATCTTGAAAGCAGCGAGGAACAAATTATCTTGTACAAGAGATCTTTTTTTTTTAACTTTTTTAAAAAGATTTTATTTATTTATTTGACAGAGGGAGATCACAGAGGGAGAGTGAGAGGGAGAAGCAGACTTCCTGTTGAGCAGACAGCCCAATGCGGGCCTCAATCCCAGGACCCTGAGATCACAACCTGAGCCAAAGGCAGCTGCTTAAGTGATTGAGCCACCCAGTCTTCCCTGTACAAGAGATCCTTAATAGAGCAGCTTTCTAATCAAAAACTGTCAACCAGGAATCCTATATCTGGCAAAACTGTCCTTCAAAAGTGAGGGAGAAATTAAGACATTCCCAAATAGGGGTGCCTGGGTGGCTCAGTCAGTTGCCCCTCCCCCGCTCTCTAAATAAATAAAATATTTTTTAAAAAAGACATTCCCAGATAAAGAAAAGCTGAAGAAGTTCATTACCACTAAAGCTGCCTTCAAGAAATGCTAAAGAAATGCTGTAAGGTAAAATGAAAGGACACTAGACAGTAACTTGAAGCTATATGGAGAAATAAAGATTTCAATAAAGGTATATTGCCCATAAGCAATTACAAAAGCTAGTTTTATTGTAACACTGGTTTATAACTACACTTTTTGTTTCTACATGATTTAAGAGACTACAAAAAAAACCAAACAATTATTAGTGTAAAAGTTGGTATTGTTGTAACTTTGGTTTGTAACTCCAAATCTTGTTTTCTATATAATTTGACAGACTAATGCATTAAACAGTATTAGTTTAGGTTTTGGTCTTTAGTATTAGTTTAGGTCCTTGTATAAAGATATAATTTGGGGACACCAACAACTAAAAGGAGTAGGGATTTAGCTATTATAAAGAGGCAGACTTTTTATGTTATTGAAATTAATCTGGCAATAATTCAAATTAGAGTGTCATTAACTTTAGGGTGTTCCATGTAATCCCCATGGCAGCCACAAAAAAAAAAAGCTATAGAATATATATGAAAGGAAATGAGAAAGAAATTTAAACATTCACTAGAAAAAAATTAACTTGGGGCACGTTGGTGGCTCAGTTGGTTGAATGTCTAACTCTTGATTTTGGCTCAGGTCATGATCTCAGAGTCATGAGATTGACCCCTGAGGCAGGCTCCACACTCAGTGGATTCTCTCCCTCAACCCCTCCCCCAGCTCATGCATGCACTCCCTCTCTCTCTCAAAATAAATAAACAAACAAATAAATATTTTTAAAAAATCAATTAAACACAGAAGACAGTAACGCAGGAAATGAGAGACAAACAAAGATATAAGGCATATAGAAAACAAAGAGCACAATGATAAAAGTCCCTCCTTATCAGTGATTACTTTAAATATAAATATATTAAATTTTCCAATCAAAGACCTAGACTGGCAGAATGGAGAAAAACACATGTCTATATGCTACCTACCAAGAGAATCAAGAGCCAAAGACACAAGTAGATGGAAATTGAAAGAATGGAAAGAGATAGTCCATGAAAATAGTATCCAAAGAGATCAGGAATGGCCATAGAATATCATACAAAATAGACTTTATTATTATTATTTTTAAAGATTTTATTTATTTATTTGACAGAGAGAGAGATTGTGAGAGAGGGAACACAAGCAAGGGGAGTGGGAGAGGGAGAAGCAGGCTTCCCGCGGTGCAGGGACCCCAATGCGGGGCTCGATCCCAGGACCCTGGGATCATGACCTGAGCCAAAGGCAGATGCTTAACAACTGAGCCACCCAGGCGCCCCACAAAATAGACTTTAAATCAAAAAAGTTTATAAAATACAAAGAAGACATTATATGTTTATAAAAGTTTCAATATAGCAGAAGATAAAACAATTATAAACTTTCACATAACTAATAACAGACCAGGAAAATATATGAAGCAAAAACTGATGGGTTGAAGGGAGAACTAGAAGGTTCTATAATGCTAGTTGGAGACTTCAATACCCCATTCTCAATAATGGATCCAACAACCAGAGAGAAAACAAGTAAGGGAACGGAGGAGTTGAATAAGACAAGAGAACAACTAGATCCAACAGACATGTATAGAACACTCTATCAAACAACAACAGCACATACATCCTTCTCACATGCACATGGGACATTTTCTAGGACGGACCATACGTTAGGCCACAAATTAAGTCTCCATAGATTTTAAAAGATAGATATATGAAAAAAAAGATAGATAAATGAAACTATCTTCTCCAACCATAGTGGGATGAAGTTAGAAATCAGTAACATAAGGAAAACTGGATAATTCACAAAATTGTGGAAATTAAAGAACACATTTTATTTTATTTACTTGACAGAGAGCACAAGAGAGCACAAGCAGGGGGAAGAGCAGAGGGAGAGGGAGAGAGAGAGAGAAGCAGGCTCCCTGCTAAGCAGGGAGCCCAATGTGGCGGGGCTCCATCCCAGGACTCTGGGATATGACCTGAGTCGAAGACAGAGGTTTACCCCACTGAGCCACCCAGGCGCCCTAAAGAACACACTTTTAAACAACCAATGGCTCAAAGAGGAAATCACAAGGGCAATTAGAAAATACTTAGAGATGAATGAAAATGAAAACACAACATAGCAAAATTTACGGGATTCAGTAAAAACAGTGCTAAGGGGCGAATTTATAGCTTTAAACACCCACATTAAAAAACAAGAACAATCTTACATCAGCAACTTAACTTTACACCTTAAGGAAGTAGAAGGAGAACAAAATAAACCCAAAGCTAGCAGAAGCAGGAAACTATAATAAAGAGTAGAACAGAGACAGATGAAATAGAGAGTAAAAAAATAATACAGAGGGTGCCTGGGTGGCTCAGTCGTTAAGCGTCTGCCTTCAGCTCAGGTCATGATCCCAGGGTCCTGGGATCGAGTCCCACATCGGGCTCCCTCCTTGTAGGGAGGCCTGCTTCTCCCTCTCCCCCTCCCGCTGCTTGTGTTCCTGCTCTCTCTGTCTCTGTCAAATAAATAAATAAAATCTTTAAAAAAAAAAAAAATAATAATAATAATACAGAAAAATCAGTGAAACCGAAAATTGGTTCTTAGAAAAGATCAACAAAATGGACAAACTATTAGCTGGATGGACTAAGAAAAAAAGAAGCCTAAATTACCAAAATAAGAAATGGAAAAAAAAAAGGAAATGAAAGTAGGGACATTACTTCCAATTCTACAGTAATAAAAAATAATTATAAGAGTACTATAAATAATTGTATGCCAACAAATTGAATAATTTAGATGAAATGGACAAAACAAAACAAAAAACAAAAACAACCAAGACTAGATCATGAAGAAATAGGTAATCTGAATAGACTTAGAACTACTAAGAAGACTGAATCAGTAATCAAAAATCTGACAAAGAAAAGCCCTGGACAAGATGGTTTCACTGGCGAATTCTACCAACATTAAGATTTATATTTATGTACATATACATGCACATGCACACACACACACACACACACTAAAAAAGCTAGGAATAGAAAGAAACCACCTCAACATTAAAAAAGCCACAAATGAAAAATCCACAGTGAACATCATACTCAATGATAGAAGACTGAATGCTTTTCCTTTAAGATCAGGAACAACGCAAGGATGTCTGCTTTCATCACATCTATTCAACATAGTACTGGAGGTTCCAACCAGAGCAATTAGGTAAGAAAAATAAATAAATAAAAGTTGTCCAAGTGGGAAAGGAAGAAGTAAAATTATTTCTGTTTGCAGATGATATGATCTTTATATAGAGAGATTTTACACACACACACACACACACTGATTAGAACTAATAAATGAATTCAGCAAAGTAGCAGAATACAAAGTCAACACACAAAAATTAGCTGTATTTCTATAAACTAACAATGAACAATCTGAAGAGGAAATTACAAAAACAATTTCATTTACAATTGCATCAAAAAGAATAAAATACTTAAGAACTAACCAAGGAGATGAAAGATTTATACAATGAAAACTATAACGCATGCTAAAAGAAATTAAAGACATAAATAAATAGAAACATATACCATGTTTACGGATTGGAAGACTTAATACTGTTAAAATATCAATACTGGGGCACCTGCATGGCCAGTCCGTTAAACGTCTGACTCTTGGTTTCCGCTCAGGTTGTGATCTCAGGGTCGTGAGATAAAGCCCTGCAATGGGCTCTGTACTCAGAGCAGAGTCTGCTTGAGACTCTCTCTCCCTCTAAAATACATAAATAAATCGTTAAAAATAATTAAATAAATAAAATACAATGTCAATACTACTCAAAGCAATAAATAGATGCGATGCCATCCCTGGCAAAATCCCAAAGATTTTTTTTTTTTTTCAAGATTTTATTTATTTATTTGACAGAGAGAGACACAGCGAGAGAGGGAACACAAGCAGGGGGAGTGGGAGAGGGAGAAGCAGGCTTCCCGCCGAGCAGGGAGCCCGACGTGGGACTCGATCCCAGGACCCCGGGACCATGACCTGAGCCGAAGGCAGAGACTTAACGACTGAGCCACCCAGGTGCCCCCAATGATTTTTTTTTTTACAGGAACAGAAAAACCCATCTCCAAATTCATGTGGAATCTCAAGGGACCCTCAACAGCCCAAACAATCTTGAAAAAGAACAAAACTAGAGGATTTATACTTCCTGGTTTTAAAACTTACTACAAAGCTACAATAGTCAAAACAGTAGTATTGGCATAAAGACAGACATATAGACCAATGGAGTAGAATAGACAGCCCAGATAAAAACACTCACAAATATGGTGAAACAATTTTTAAAAAGGCTGCCAGGACCATTCAGTAGGGGAAAGGACCGTCTTTTCAGGGAATGGTGCTGGGGAAGACTGGATGTCCACATTCGAAAAAATGTAATGTAGTCGGGCCTTTACCTAACACCACATACAAAAATTAACTCAAAATGGGGCGCCTGGGTGGCTCAGTCGGTTAAGCGACTGCCTTTGGCTCAGGTCATGATCCTGGAGTCCCAGGATCGAGTCCCGCATCGGGCTCCCTGCTCTGCAGGGAGTCTGCTTCTCCCTCTGACCCTCCCCCCTCTCCTGCTCTCTCTCTCTCATTCTCTCTCTCAAATAAATAAATAAAATCTTTAAAAAAAAATTAACTCAAAATGGATAAAGACCTAAATGTAAGAACTGAAACAATAAAACTCTTAGAAGAAGACACAGGACAAAACTTCACGACACTGAATTTGCAATGTTTCTTGGAAGGCACAAGTAAGAAAAAAAAGACAAATTTGACTTCGTGGAAATTTTCAAATTTTGTGCATCAAAAGATACTTTCGGGGCTCCGGGATGGCTCAGTCGGTTAAGTATCTGCCTTTAGCTCAGGTCATGATCTCAGGGTCCTGGGATCGAGCCCCACATCGGGCTCTCTGCTCAGCGGAGAGTCTGCTTCTCCCTCTCCCTTTGTGATCTCTCTCACTTTCACTCTCTCTCAAATAGGTAAAAACTTTGAAAAAAAAAAAGATACTCTCAACAGAGTAAAAATGCAATCCACAGGATGGGAGAAAATATTTACAAATTATATAACAGAAAAAGGAGGGCTGGGCGCCTGGGTGGCTCAGATGGTTAAGCGTCTGCTTTCGGCTCAGGTCATGATCTCAGGGTCCTGGGATCGAGTCCCACATCGGGCTCCCGAGCTCCTTGGGAGCCTGCTCCTCCCTCTGACTCTCTCTCTCTCTCTGTCTCTCTCTCTGTCTCTCATGAATAAATAAATAAAATCTTTTTAAAAAAAAAAAAAGAAAAAGGAGGGCTATTCAGAATATACAGAGAACCCCTAAAACTCCACGATGAACAAATAAGCTGATTCAAAAGTGGGTAAAGGACTTGAATAGGTGTTTCTTTAAAGAAGACATACAGATGGTCAATAAGCGCATGAAGAGATGCTCAACATCACTCATCGTGAGGGAAATGTAAATCAAAACGGCAATGAGATACCACTCACACCCATTAGGATGATTATTATAAAAACAAACAAAAAAAAGAAAACCAAAAAACAACCAGTGTTGGAAAGGATGTGGGAAAGTTAGAACTCTTGGCACACCTGGCTTGCACTCTTGATCTTGGGGTTGTAAGTTCAAGTCCCACATTGGGCATAGAGCTTACTTAAAAAAAAATTAGGGGCGCCTGGGTGGCTCAGTTGGTTAAGTGTCTGCCTTTGGCTCAGATCATGATCCTGGGGTCCTGGGATAGAGCCCGCATCCCACTCCCTGCTTGGAAGGGAGTCTGCTTCTCCCTCTGCCTCTGCCCCTCCCCCTGCTTGTGCTCTATCTCAAATAAATAAATAAACAAACAAATAAAATATTTTTTAAAATGAGAACCTTTGTGCACTGTTGGTGGGAATGTAAAATGGTGCAGCCACTGTGGAAAACAATATGGTGGTTCCTCAAAAAAATAAAAAATAAAATTACCGTATGACCCAGCTATTCTGCTTCTGGATACACACCCAGAAGAATTGAAAGCATGGTCTCAAAAGAAATATTTATATACACATATTCATAGAAACATTATTCATAATAGCTAAAATGTAGAAGCAAACCAAGCGTCCATGGATGGATGAATGGATAAGCAAAATGTTTGATGGGGTAAACACACGATGGAATATTATTCAGCCTTAAAAAGGAAGGACGTTCTGACACATGCTACAACATGGATGAACCTTAAGGACATTATGCTAAGTGATATATGACAGTCACAAAAAGACAAAAACTGCGTGATTCCACTGACATAAGAGACCTAGTCAGGTGCATAGAGACAGAAAACAGAATGGTGGGTGCCCATGGCTGCGGGAGGGGAGAATGGGGAGTTGTTATGTAATGGGTACAGAGTTTCAGTGTGCCAGGAGGAAAAGAAGTTCTGGAGACGGACGGTGGTGATGCTTGCACACCCTTCTGAATGTATTTAGTACTTCAGAACTGTACATATTTTATATGTATTTTGCCACACTAAAAAAAAAAGAAAGAAACAAAAAGCAAGAGAAAACATGAAATTAGGGTCAGTGAAGAGGAACACAAAGGAAGGTGCAACTTACTAAATGATGATTCAGCTCTCTTGTCAGCTGGCAGGCTCACGGATAACAACTATATTAGGTTTTATAGCTAACATTTTGTTAAATTGTCTTTTGATATGCACGAATATTGACTTGGCAGATACAGGGAGAAAATCTCCAGGGGTGAAAGAAGGAGGGCGTGCAGCTTGGGCGGGGGGAGCAGTGAGCGCGGACGGGGGCGCAGGGGGGGGCCCTGGGGGGCGCAGGGGGGCCCCTGGGGGCTCGGCCAGGAGCTCCTCAGCCAGCAGCGCGCGGGCGCGGGAGGACGACGACGGCGGCGGGGAGCTGCAGCGCCGCTTCCGGCCACACGAGGGCGCCCCGCGCTGCCGCATCCAGCCTGGGGCGCTGGACCCGAGGGGGGCCGGGGAGGGCGCCTTCTGCGTAGGGGACGGAGGGAGTCCTGTCTGCCCCCAGGCCGGCCCCCTCTCCAGGTTCCTCGGGTGGTCACCCTTGAAGAAGGGCCGTGTGGGGTCCCCCGGGCAACTGGACGCGCGGTGCCGGCTTCCAGGCCTGGGGCGTCGGTGCGCATGTGTCGGGGCTGCCTGCGTGGGGGAGGGGAATGCTTGTTGCTCGGGGTGGGTGCTGTAGGTCGGGGTGTGGGTGTGGAGGTTTCCCCGGGGACGCCGTGGAGGGTGGGAGGGGGCGTGCGGAGGGGCAGTTCCTGCCCGCCGAGGGCTGTAACGAGGAGCGGCCCCTGAAGCAAGGAGCGGCCCGAGTGGCCTCGGCGCCTTCTCGCCGTCGGAGTCCGCGGAGGGTCTGACCGCGGCGAGAGGTGACTGGCCGCAGGTGGCCGGCGCCTCCCTCAGCCTGGCGCAGCGGGATGGATAGGGAGAGTTTGCCTAGGGGTCTGCCGCCCCCCACCCCCGCCCCCGCCCCCGCCCCCGCCCCAGGCTTCTCATCGCCCAGCAAAGGCTGGGATGCACCGCGGCAGCCGGGTCCTGGGCTGCGGCTCAGGGACCCGGTGCCACCAAGATGTGCCCAGGGGCATAGTCCAGCAGAGGTCTTGTGACCTAAGAAACACCACTGGTCTCACTTTGACCAGAACATTTTTTTCTCCTGAAAGCTACCTCGGGCCATGGCAGGGAGCCCAGGTTTGGAAGGGGGAGTGAAGCGTGGTGGAATATGCCACCCCCAAATACGCCCTTGGTCTTAAGGCTTATTTTGAGCTGATTATTTTGACAAAATACAGATACCGGAGAAGCTCTTGAAAATAGTAGGAATTACTCTTTTGAAAGGGAAACTTCCATTTGTAAAGGAAATAATCATTTGTAAGGGTGTCTCCCTCTCTGTAGTAGGAAGAGGTGACTCTCAGTCACAGGAGACTTACCCAATGGAGACAGCAGTGATTTAAATCTGCCTAAGAAGCTTTACGCTTGTTTACCCTGCTTTTCCAGGTAACCTCCGGTTCAGACCTTCCCCACCACCCTCACCTTTTGTTCTTTAGCTGAAGATGTTGTTGAGGCTGCTGGTTTAGGCCCCCTGGGAGGATTGACTTTGTTTTTCTCTTATCTCAAATATATACAGGAGGTACACATATGAATAAACTTCTGTTTGTGTTTCTCATGTTAATCTGTCTTTTATTACAGGGGTTTCAGTCAAGAACTCGGAAGGGTATAGGAAAAATTATTTTTCTTCTCCTACACGGGACACAGCTACCAGGAGCCTAGAGGCTTCCCCCCCCCCCCCCCCCCCCCCCCCCCGGGCAGCTACTGCACATGAATAAGCTCTGCAGGCTGTACCCTGGCCTGGCGTCTCAGCTGGGGATTTGGAAAGCATTAGGGTTAGTGCAAATTAAACCCAGGGTGGGAGGCTCAGGCCAGTAGGCTGAGGCCCTGGACAGTGTCCCAGAGCAGGAGGATGAGGAAGTCCTGAGGCTTCTCAGAGCCAGGGTAGGAGAATAGCAAGCCTCAGGAGTCCTTAGGGTCCTGAAACAGGCTGGCGACAAAAGCAGGACTTTGCAGTGCCTGGGAGACCCCCTGCTGGGGAGGGGAGTGAAGAAGAACTCCCATCCGTCAATCCCTGCTGTCCTTGTTCTGTACACTTCATCTTTTCTAGGAGCGTCGATTCCCGGGACCAGGCAAACAACTATGAGAAAGATGTGAGAGAACATCTTCCTGGGATGTGACTACTTGAGGGAGTACCAGGACCTGGCACGGAGCAGGGGTTCTGGGGAGCAAGGCTTTGTTACTCTGTAGTCATTTGGAAGAAGGCCTTAGTATCAGGTCTGGGTGGCTTAAAAGTCTAGTTCAGCCACTTAGTAGCCATGTGACCCTAAATGAGCACATTTCTCAGCCTAACTGAACCTTAGTTTCGTCATCTGCAAAGTGGCAACAATAATGATCTTACAGGGGCGACTGGGTGGCTCGGTCGGTTAAGCGACTGCCTTCAGCTCAGGTCATGATCCCGGGGTCCTGGGATCGAGCCCCATATCGGGCTCCCTGCTCCGCGGGGAGTCTGCTTCTCCCTCTCCCACTCCCCCTGCTTGTGTTCCCTCTCTCGCTGTGTCTCTCTCTCTCAAATAAATAAATAAAATCTTAAAAAAAAAAAAAAAGATCTTACAGAGTTATGGAGATTCAGAAATTAGGAATGTAGAGTGTTTCCGGAACAGAAAGTGCTATTTACTGGCATTCTTTTCCAGGGCCCAGCACCCCAGGGGATGACTCCAGGCCGCTCACCTTTCTAAAAAAGCAGGCCTCCCTTCTAGGCTCCTATAATTGGCCTGCACTACTGTGATAGTGAATTGGTAAGCAGTTAGGATGTCAGCCAGGCAGTAAGTAATCGGCTACTGTCTTCCTGTTGAGAGCCTGGGGGGAAATGCCTTGGTTCCAAGGAGTGCATCTATTGGATGGCAGACCGCAAGTCTTTGGGGTGAACGTGCAGGTGGGCCTCTCCTTTCATTTGGGATCTCACAGCAGAAGGAATGCAGAACTCTCAAAGCAGAAAGAGACTAGGGTGGCTGCCTGTTCCAGCAGAGGTTGGAGCCCAGGGGCTTTGTCTAAGGCTCTGCTGATGCCCTTTGTACCTTTCAGTCATGGGGGTGAGAGGTCATAGGTCAGGACCCTCCTACACAGGGAGAGGAGAGAAGGCCTGAATGTAGGCTCTGTGTCCACAGCCTCTCCCTGGCCACCCTTAGTCCCCCATCCCTGCTCCAGAGCCTCTCAGTCATCCAGTTCAAATTCCTTTAGGTGAGAAGGGGAGAAGCTTCCCTGGTTCCTGGCACATAAGAACTGCTTAACAAACATTGGTGGAATTGAATTGCACGTAGGCCATAATGTTCACGGGAGGGAAGAGGTTTTTTGTGAGCTCAGTCCAGAGGCAGGGAGACTGTGGGTGAGCACCACCCCGGGATCCAGTGCCAGGAGCTGGTGGGGGCCCCACCCTTCAGGTATATCTGGTGCTGAGACCTGGCAGCCACCCCAGGTTTCTCCCTGCTCCCACCCCCACCCGCTCCTCTGCACTCTGCCTCCTGCTAAACTCCCAGCAGTCTGCTCTGTCTTTTCCCTGTCCTCTTCTAGGCATGCATTAGCTCCAGCCCAGGCTGCTGCAATGTCATTGTTGACATCCTCACCTGCAGTCCTGCCCTCTCCAACCGATTCCACAGACGGCAGCAAAGTGATATTTGGGCAACCAGAATGGTGATTCTTGTCCCTGCTTAAATACCTACCATGGCTTCCCATTGCCCACAGGATAAAGCTTAAATTCTTCCAAATGCTGTGGAAGCCCCTGGAGATCTCCACGCCCCTGCATTCCTCTCCAGCTTCATTTCTTCCCCACCACCCTCACTCATCGCTCTCGGACTGAATTGTCTACTTGTGGAAAACGCCAAGCATCTTGCAGGGGTTTGTAAACACACACACACACACACACCCACACACACACCCCCACACACACCCTTTGTTTCTTCCTGCTTAATTTGGTTAATTTGTAGTTTTCCCTTCCAGCCTTGTATTAGACTCTATACTACTGGAAAGCTGGCTCTTACCATTCTGCAACCCACCCCCACACTGGTGCAGGTGCGCCCCCTCTGCTCTCAGCTCCCTGTGCTCCCCAGGCTTTTAGGACAGACACACTGTTACACCAACCACATTCCTTGGTGATTCCAGTCTCTGCTGGCCCTGGAGGGTCAGCCCTTCTTCAGGGTCGGGCTCTGTCTTGTTCGCTGTTGTATCTCCTGGGGCCTGGCCTGGAGCTGGCGGTCACCACCACCGGAGCCTCCCCAGAACCCTCCCCAGAACCGCCTTCCTTCAGCACCTGCTGCGTGCCTGTGGGGGGGGGGGGGGTGAGCGCTCTCCAGGCACAAACGGAGTTGTGGTTAACCTTCTGTGGCTGAGGAGCACCCAGGGCCCCTTCCCCCCTATTTCCTGTCCTTTGCAGGCAGAAAGCTACAGCTGCATTTCCCAGGCTGCCTCCTTCCAGAGTGTGGGTGCCTGCTGTGAGTCAGCTCTCGGGCCTCACCTGGGACTCGGAAGGTGGAAGGGAGCCAGAGGCCGCCTTCCTGGGCTTTGGCTGCTCCCTCCTGACACGCAGGGTCATGCAGACCTGCGTCTTTTCCTGCACTGGTGTCCTGGGCGCAGTCCCACCCCTGCTCACAGCCCCGTGGCTCCAGATGCCGCCCAGCTCTGGAGGCTCCAGGGGGCAGAGCCTCTCAAGCCTCAGCCTTCCCTCCTCCCCTCCCCCATCCAGCCACCCCGACCATCCCCCAAGCACCTAAGCCCCTGTGAATCACTTTCTGCCCCAAATACCCCAGTGTTCGGAATTCTGCATGGAACTCTGGCTGATACAACCCTTGTTATCCTTCTTTTGCAGATGAGGGGACCGGGGCACAGAGGAGTGAAGTGACCTTCCCAGGGCCACATGGCCAGGGAGTGCTGGAGCCGGGCTCTGAGGCCAGAGTCACCACACCACCTGGCCTCGGTGGAAATGGGGTGAGGTGTAGCAGGTGCAGGAGGTGGCTGGGTGGGCTCGCAGGCCTAACTGCCGTGGCGGGTCCCGAGCAGGTGCTCCATGTGTCTGCCCCTCCTGAGAAGGCAGCACAAGGGAGGCAGGGTCCTAGGGACTGTCCCAGAGGCCGGGGCTGACCCAGATGGGATGTGGGGGGCAGGGAGGCTGCTAAGAGAGCCAGGCTGCTAAGAGAGACCCCGTTGGTCACCTCCCGTGGTTGGAGCAGCTCCGCGGTGTTGGGAGAAACACTTCAGTGATTGGGTCAAAATCAAAAGAGGTGGATGGTATGGTGGAGGTGTCGCCAGGCCCGTGGGGCAGGAGGCTCACTTGGGCGGCACCGCCTTGGTGAGCTTAGAATGGTTTGGTCTTGGGCGCCTGGGTGGCTCAGTTGGTTAAGCGACTGCCTTTGGCTCAGGTCATGATCCTGGAGTCCTGGGATCGAGTCCCACATCGGGCTCCCTGCTCCGCGGGGAGTCTGCTTCTCCCTCTGGCCCTCCTCCCCTCATGCTCTCTCTCATTCTCTCTCTCTCTCAAATAAATAAATAAAATCTTAAAAAAAAAAAAAAAAAAAAAAAAGAATGGTTTGGTCTTGTTGGTGTCCTAGGGTTGAATGGAGCCTGGGAGCCTGACGGACATCAGAGGCTCAGGTTTATACCAGAATTCAGAGGGAGAGTATGGCAGGCACTCAGACTGACTGTTCCTGCCAACATGCTATGTATCTCATTTCCTATTAGGCAGCTAAAACTATAGAGGCGGCCAGAGCGTTGTCTAGTGAGGAGAAAAGTAAATCCAAGGAGCTGGCTGGTGCTTCAGGTATTTAAATGAGGCCAGTCTTTGACTGACTACATCTGAGGGCATCGAGCAGGACAGCCAACCTGCCAGTTTCATCTCCCTGGACAGGTCCTTCTCTGGAGCCCCCATTCATTCATCCTTTCTTTTTATATATTCAACAAATGAGTCCTATCAGATAATAAGCATATTCAGATACTCCCTGCCTCACAGAGCTTAAATTCTAGGGGACAACACATTTTCCTGAGTTTCCTTGTTGATTATCCCCCTTTCAACATACTGCCTTTCAGCTGGTGAGTACCGTTTTCTTTGCAATGGCTTTTTTTTTTTTTTTTGAAGATTTTATTGATTTATTTGAGAGTGAAAGAGAGAGCACGCGCATGTGTGAGTGGTAGAAGGGCACAGAGGGAAAGAATCTCAAGCAGACTCTCCGCTGAGTATGGAGCCCAATGCGGGGCTCAATGCCATGACCCTTAGATCATGACCAGAGCTGAAACCAAGTCAGAAACTTAACCTACTGAACCACCCAGTCGGCCCTGCAATGACTTTAAATGAGCTAGTTCCCTAAGTAAGACTTGGGGAATGCTTTAGGGTTGCCCCTGCCCATAATAGGGACTTCCATTCCCAGAGATCTGAGGGAACTCAGATTCTCCATGGCCACCCATCTGGCAACAAATGTCCAGCCACAGGTAGGAAGAGGAAGGGTTCTGACTATGGGCGTAGAACAGATACTTTTTCATTGATTTCTCTGAGGCCGCGCAGAGCCTCACGAGGATCTCCTGTGTTTTGCCTTTCATCAAACCTGGGCTTGGGCAACATTGTGAGCAGTTCCTCTGAGTTTCTGAAGTTTGGCTTCTGGACTTTCAGGGCCCTCATCACACTATGTCGTAAGCCTTGATTTTCTTTTATTTCCCACAATAGACTGAGTGCTTCTTGAAAGCAGAGACCAGGCCTCATTCCTCTATCTTCCTAGCCTAGCCCAGGGCCTGGCACAGTCTGTGTTTAACACCTGCTTGCCAGTTGCTTCTTCCCTGGCCTCAACACAGCTCTCTGGATGCTCTTCTCCAAGGAGAAATGTAGCCTTCCCTTTCTCTACCCAGCTCAAATGTCACCTCCTGCAGACACTTTTCCAGCCCCTAAAATCAAAAGGGATCGATGAGTTTGCGTGTTGTTCCCTCTCATCTCAAGCAGCTCACAGCTGGTAGGGTCTAGAAAGGCAAACTGATGAGTGCTGTGCACTATTATGTGAGGAAAAATTGTGAGGCTTTATAAATGGGCAAAGGATTCCTGGGTGTTCTGTCAATGGAAGGCTGTGAGTTTTCTAGGGTTCCGGGCTATCTGGCTCTATAATTATGGGTCTCCGCATCTGTCTGTCTTCTGCTGGGCTATATTACAGCTCTGTGGAGATGGAAGCTAACCTGTAGAGGGCTGACAGTGGTACAGATGTTCCCTGTCTGATGTACAGTGCAAATTGCTCCTGTTGATGGCAGTGCAAATGCATTCTGTCCAGTAGAGAAATCTCCATAAATCTACTTCTCAATTGAAACAGTTGTAAAATCTTACTGCTTCCCTCCTTAATGAGTTATATAAATATGTATTTTTATATCTGTATGAGAGTTAAGATTTTACCTTTTTTTTTTTAGATTTTATTTATTTGAGAGGAGAGAGCGAGCGTGCAAGCTGGGAGAGGAACAGAGGGAGAAGGAGGAGCAGGCTCCACGCTCAGCACAGAGCCCTACGTGGGGCTCGATCCCATGACCCTGAGATCATGACCTGAGCCGAAACCAAGAGTCAGAACTTTAACTGACTGAGCCACCTAGGCATCCCTGAATTTATTTTATTTTTTTTATTTTTAAAAATAGTTTATTTATTTGACAGAGAGAGAGAGAGAGAACACAAGAAGGGGGGAGTGGCAGGCAGAGGGAGAGGGAGAAGCAAATTCCCCACTGAGCAGGGAGCCCAATGCAGGGCTCGATCCCAGGACCCTGGGATCATGACCTGAGCCGAAGACAAACGCTTAACCGACTGAGCCACCCAGGTGCCCTGGTGTCCCTGATTTTACCTTTTTTTAAAAAGATTTATTTATTTGAGAGAGAGGGAAAAAAAATGTGAGCAGGGGGAAGGGCAGAGAGAGAGGGAGAGAATCTCAAGCAGATTCCCTGCTGAGTGCAGAACCTGACCTGGGGCTCAATATCACGACCCTGAGATCATGACCTGAGCCAAAATCAAGAGTCAGACACTTACAACTGAGCCACCCAGGTGCCCCTATGATTTTACCATTTTGAAAATTATTCTTTGGCAGTGGGAAGAACTACCTAGGATAGAGGTAGTGATAATTCCTACTGAGCATTTATTCAGGTACTATGCTAAGGGTCTTATAGACATTGCCATATTTAATCTTCATGGCAACCCTATAAGGTAAGTTCTCCATTTTATGGATGTACAAACTGTGGCCTAGAGGTTAAATAACTTGCTTAAGGACTCAGAATTAGTAAGTGGCCTACTTGGAATTTGTACCCAAGACCTGGGATTTGACACAGATCCATACTCTGTGCTGTACACATAAGGACAATTACAAATGAATTGGGGGTGGGGCGCCTGGGTGGCTCAGTCGGTTGGGCATCTGCCATCGGCTCAGGTCATGATCCCAGAGTTCTGGGATTGAGTACTGCACCAGGCTCTCTGCTCGCCAGGGAGCCTGCTTCTCCCTCTCCTCCCTGTTCCTGCGCTCTCTCGCTATCTCTCTCTCTCAAATAAAATCTTAAAAACAGAAGAAGAACTGGGGAATCAGTAAGGCCTCCTGTAAGAGGAAACATGAACTGAGTTTCAAAGGATGAATAGGAGCCGGTGCAGAGAGAGGGGAGAGGGGTTACCAGGCACAAGTGAGCACATAGGAAGGCCGGGAGGTCTGAAACTAGGGCCAGCATTACTAGGACATTCAGTTGGGCGGGAGAGCAGGGTGCGGCTGAGGACTGTCAGGAGATAAGACCAGAGCAGTACACGGGTGCTGATCGCTGATTGAGAAGGGCTCCTGGGGGTCAAGCTGAGATCGGACTTTATCCTCAAGCTATAGAATTTTAAGCAGAGGAGTGACACGGTTAGATGAGTTTTATTATTTTTATCTTTATTGCTTGTATTTGAAATTATAAAAGCAGCTGAGAGACTTGGTCTTTTTAGAGAAATCATTTTGACAGCAGTGTTGAGGTTGGATTGGAGGTGGGGAGAACAGAGGTAGGGAGGCTATTAAAAGCCAAGCCTTGGTAGGGAACAAAAGGAGGGGATGAAGGGAGAAACAGGAAAGCAGCTCAGTCTACACATTTGGGCAGCTGATGAGGCACGTGGGGGTAGGACCGGGAGACGGAGGGAGGGCCTGGGGCAAGAGTGGAAGTTTAGGAACCCTCCCAAGTGCTTGCCGGACCTGCTGCCGGCTGGTTCTTGCTCATTCTAATCGTTGAAGATAGTACTTGGAATTTAAAAGGAGAAGGGTTGTTAATCAAAAGTAAAGCTCTCCTTTTGAGAAGCATATATAAATAAATAGGGCCTGACAGATAGGCACCCAGGCCCTTCTCTTTTGGTCTCAAAGGGGGGAAAGAAGCAATGAGAAAGGAAAAGAGAGACAAATCACAATGACAAGAAGCATTAGAAACCTTCTCTTGATAATTATTGATGTACAGATTGTTAGCACACCAGGTGATTTCTAATCCTAGCCCAATTCCCCTCCTGGCTTCTTAATGGCTGCTGGCCACTTCCTCTTGGGACCTGGCCAGAGTAAGCTCAGGAAATGCAAACTTTTAATTCTGGAATTAGTAAAGCATATTAGGAAAGGAAATCCACAAGTGAAGAAATCACATTATGAATTCCAAAGCCAAGGGAAAGGATTGTTAAATTAGATTGTGAATTCATTGGGAGCAGGACCATTTTACTCATTTTGGTGCAGGGCCCGAGTGATTGGTCTGGTCACTGTTCCAAGATTACCCAGGATTTGGCCTCTTCCATTCTTGGAGTTCTCCAAACTTCCATCTAGTACCTTCAGCTCTAGCCGCTGAGCTGTCTGCAGTCTTGCTTTGCACTCTTCTGCAGCAGGGGAGATGCCCTGCTCGGATGAAGACCCAACTAAAGGGTCAATATTCTTCATTACACCTATCTCCCCAGGATTTTGCATGAATCAGGTAACAGAATATACTCAAAAAGCCTTTGAAAACTCTGATTAGCCATACAGATGTTACCTGCTGTTCTTTATTCCTTGTTGTTCTGGCTGATGACTTAATTGACACTTGCTATTTTTTAGAAAGATTTATTGGGGCGCCTGGGTGGCTCAGTCATTAAGCGTCTGCTCAGGTCATGACCCCAGGGTCCTGGGATTGAGCCCTGCATCAGGCTCCCTGCTCAGCTGGAAGCCTGCTTCTCCCTCTCCCACTCCCCCTGCTTGTGTTCCCTCTCTCGCTGTCTCTCTGTCAAATAAATCTTAAAAAAATATATATATATAAAAAGATTTATTTGAGAGAGAGAGCACGCGGGGGAGGGGCAGAGGGAGAGACAGAATCCTTAGCAGACTCCTCGCAGAGCCCATCTCATGACCCCGAGATCACGACCTGAGACAAAATCGAGAGTCCGACACTCAACTGACTGAGCCACCCAGGCACCCTGCTATTTAATTTTTAACACTATGAGCTCAATGTAATGCTACTATACACTCAATAGAATGCTGGGTACTTTTACACTTAATCCTCACAATATCATAATGTTTATTTTACCAGAGGCTCAGAGAAATTAACTTGCTCAAGAATATACTTTTTGTCCTTTTTAGGGTTAAAGAATTCTCCATGTGCTTGCTGCCCCGCCCCCCCACAACACTTACTACACAGTCCTTCCCATTAGACTAGAAGCTGTGGGTGCCAGGAAAAAATTTTGTTCACTGTTCTATTCAGCAAATAAGCACATAGATGTTAAAAAAAACACACCAAAATACTATTTTCCTTATAACCTAGTGTTCACTGTCCGTCTTCTGCTCCTAGAATGTAAGATACATGGGAAGACCTACTGTGCTTTGCTCATGGTTGGATTCTCAAAGCCTAGAACAATGCTTGGGACATAGTTAAGAATCCAGTAAATACTTGCTGGTAAATAAATGAGAGCTGTGCAGACAAGCAAATTCTCCTTTTTGTGACATCAGTGCATTTTTTTCTGATGCTGATTCCAGTAAGATAATGTTTAAGTCTACAACACTGTGATGTGGGTAAGTGCTGAATGCTCTGGCTGAGTTAAACATTCACTTGCAGCAAAATGATGATCTGAGGGGGAACCACAGGGATGCTGTCCCCAAGAGCACGGTCTCCAGGAAGGGGGCACCGCAGGCTGACACAGGTGGCCCATGGACTCATACCCCACAGCTCTGGTCCAGACCAGCAAAATCATGACTTGAGACCACTGTGCTCTTGAGTTCCATGTCTCATCCTCCACCCTTACACCACATGCAACTCTTGAAGAAGCAGGAAAAAATAACCTGCTTGTAATAATCATCAGCTTCATTTTCTTAGGAGTCATGTTTCTTGCCAGAACCCTTCTAGATCAACTGTACTATTTTTCCCCTGTGTAAACCAGTATTACATGCTACATTCAATATTTTTTTAGTGTAAAAGTTACCATCACATTAAGAAAATTTGGAATGTAGAAAAATATAGAAAAAATCACGTCTAATTTTACCAGTCACAAAGTGATAAGTCTATCTGTATATGTTCTTTCCCCTGCCATGCATGTGTATATATGCATGTGTGTGTATGTGTACATATACATAGGAACTTGCATCATGGTAGTTTGTGTTCTTTTTTTTATATAAAGATTTTATTTATTTGTCAGAGAGAGACAGCGAGAGCACAAGCAAGGGGAGTGGCAGGCAGAGGAAGCAGGCTCCCCGCTGAGCAGGGAGCCCGATGTGGGGCTCCATCCCAGGACCCTGGGATCATGACCTCAGCCAAATGCAGGCACTTAACCAACTGAGCCACCCAGGTGCCCCCTGTGTTTTGCCTTTCTGTTTAACATCGTGCCATGTTTATACCACAAGGCCATAATAACCATTCATTTAAATAATTACTGATATACACTTTAGGATTAAAGACAGACATTTTTCTTATATAAATTCCAAATCTGGAATTCTTAGAAAGATGTGAACTCATGGCCCTTGACACACATCATGAAATTGCTGTCAATGTTAGTTAAATACCAATTTATTTGGCCACTAAGTGATAATTTATAATTTAAATCATGTTATCACTACATTATCAACGTAGTACAAAAAAATTAAGACCTCAAGTCTTCAATTTGCATTTAAGATCACTGCTGAGACAGACAACTTTAATCATGACTGGTTACTAGTTATATTTCTTCTTTTAGAATCATCACAAATATTGAGAGGAAATGTTTATCTGCTTTTAGTTGGGCCTCTCTTCCTTGGAGATGGTGTACTGTTAGAGCATCAGGAGCAAGGGTTTTGGGACTCACATCCCTCTTGTGAGCAAGAGCTGGGCATGTATGCCCCAACCTCATAAATTGTTCATTTCATCCATTCATTTACCAAAGAAAGACCATTACATTTATAAGAATAAAAGGAGGATCTGATCAAAAGGAGAATTTGATAATTTAGCTAATATTCTTTATTTTTTATTTTTCAAGTAGGCTCTACACCCAACGTGGGGCTTGAACTCAAACCCTGAGATGGAGAGTTGCACGCTCTTTTGACTGAACCAGCCAGGCGCCCCAAATTTAGCTAATATTATCTTTAAAAGTCACTTCCAAACTATCCTAAGTAATGATCCATCTTGGGAATTAGAAGAGCAATTTTTTCCCCAAGTATTAATTTTCTTTGATTTTTTTTTTTTTATAGTCAGGTATTTACATTCGTGAAGCCCTTATTTAACATAAGCTCTCACATATCAACTAACCTTCCTGATAACCCTGGGGGGGAGGTGGTACTAATTATTATTAACACCTTACAGAAGAAAAAAACCTGATGCTTATGGAGGCTCGGTAACTTGGCTGAGGTCACACAGCCTCAATTTGAACTCAGGTAGCTTATATGGTTAAGCAAGCAGCAGGCTGCAATTCCACGGCTAGCTATCCCAGTCTCCTCTAGGCAAGTCAGGGTAAAAGTTAGCAAAACGAAGTAAATCCAATGCTGTTCAGCTTAGGGTAAAAGTTAGCAAAACGAAGTAAATCCAATGCTGTTCAGCTTAAGATAATCTACACATACACATGGGTACTCTTCCCAATCACTGTTATTTGAATGATTTTGTCACTATGGCCCAGACTGGATGGGGGGGAAAAGGGGAGACTGAATCTAAAATGCTAAAGCTAGAACACACTTCAGAAGTGATGTACTTGAAACCCTCTAAATGCTTCTACCCTCTGAAGTAACTTGGCTTAATTGCTCAGATCTGGGCAAGCCAAGCAAGTTTGGGCTGTCGCTTCCTGTCAAGAACTGAAAGAATTTTCATATTGACACAAGTCTGTCATTAACCTCTTTCTTCGTGTCTTCTAGGCAAATGCCTGACCTGATTATTAAGACAACCCGTGTTGCAAAGGTGGAAATTTACTGTTCACCTTTCCTCATCTTTCCAAGCAAAACAGGGAGAAGGGGTGCATACCTGATTATTAGGTTTGTTATACTATGAACCATTTGCTAGGTAAAACCCAGTCATGTAGGTTTTTCATACAAACCGATACCCAATTTACCATTCTGAAATTCAATACAGTCAAACACTGACTCGTACAAAAATATTGAATGGCTTTTAACAATTTTTTTTCCTTTTTAAAATACAGGATTAATATTGACATATGTATCTATGATACAAACATAAACTAAATTCAGACAACCCAAGAATTCAGAGGATTAGTCATCTGCGTGATTAAATCAGGGATAAAACACCTCTGAATTTTCCATAATTTGTTTTTACCATCATGCTTTCCTGAATATTTTGTAGAAATTATTCATTTATCATGACTAGTTAAGATAATTTAAATTCTCCACAGACTGGAGTATAGCACACTAATTAATACAGTCTTGTCACCATGATCTTCTGCCATTGACCAACCCATCAGTTTCTTAATTTTCCAGCTTTGGCTGGGGAGCCTGTTTCAGAGTATGCTCCTAAACACTGCCAAGCCTTTTTAGGCCCTACAACTACTTAAGAGCTGTATATGTTCTCTCTGTGACTTATGGAAGGTGCGGGACAGAAAACAAAGATAGGTGCTCTTTGCATACATTTATGTTTCCAAAGCAGCCTGTGAATTGGAAGAAAACAGTCCTCACATGGAGTAAAGGACAATACACTGGATCAGAAAGCCCAGCTGCTTCCTGGTGTTGAACACAACCTACAACACAAAGAGAATTCACTGACTGATAAAGGATAGATGGCACAGAGTAGGCCTATACTGGGTTTTAGTGTTGGCTGTTACCAAAACTAATCTTGAATAAATACTTTAATCCTGCCTCTTCAGAGGGAAAAAGTCAGGGTTGCACTGGGCAATAAAAGGTTTAATTCCAGCTTTGAAACAGTTTTTAACCCTTCACTAACAAGATTCAACTATTGAACAAAGACTAAGCAGGGTCTTAGGTATGGACGTAGCTCAACAATTGGGATGGAGTGATGGGGTTCAGAACAAGGCTGTTCCAAAATGTGCCACTTTGGCATGTGGAATATTTGAGCTGAAGGCAGCCGATGCCTAACAGACTGAAGAGCTTTTTACCTCACCTGTAATTGCCTAAAAGAATTTAGATAGGGAGCCTGTAGCAGGAAGAGCAGTATTACCTTTTTTTTTTTTAAACACAAGACTTCTCTGCATGGCATGGTTTACCAAACATTTGCTCTTCCCATCTTCTTGTAAATTGTCTTTATTCCTTTTGAGGCCGCAGACCCTACCCACCCCTCAGCTTTGGATGGCTTGTAAGTCTCAGTTGCCTGATTGTTTTTGACCCTCTCGTGTCTATGTGAAGTTCCCGTTATGTATGAAATTAAATTGTTCTCGTATCTTATCTGTCTTATGTCAATTTAATTATTAGGCCATCCAAAGAACCTAGAAAGAAGGGTAAGGTTTTCCTCCCTTACAGGAGAAAATAATCCTGTACTACTCCTCCTCCACCCTACCCCTTTCCCATTTCCTTTACTTATATTACCTCATGGACAGTGATCCTCATTTTTATGGAAGGGGAAAGGAGGCACAAAGAGATTATGGACTCGGGTCGATGGAAAACAGCAGAGTCCCAACTGGAGCCAAGCCTGCCAACAATCACAGCAGGCTTCTCCCCTCAAATTCCTTCTCCATCTGCCATGACACTCAGGCATTGAAAGGGAAGTTTCATTGTGTTCTTAGGGTTAGCTGCTTTGGATGCTTTCAGAGAGGTAATTTCAAAATTCCCCTCTTCCTTACCTTAAAGAAAAGGAGGAAAGAAGAAAAGTAAAAATAAGCCATATACACAGCTCCCACAGCACACAAGCTAAATGATTTAATATTAGCAAGGGCCAAATTGGATCTTGATAATGAAAATGAAGACAGTAGTATTTTCTCAAGAAAATAAACATTTGGAGGGAGAAGCATTTCTTAAAAAAAAGAAAAAAAAAAGTTTATTTGGAAAAGCCAGCCTCTTACACAAAAGGTTTTGTACCTATACTTCACTGTGTCAATTACAATGATATTTTTAAATGCACTGAATATAATTTATTGAGTGTCTATCATTATCTTCTTGTGCATTTTAGAAGATATTAGGTTAAAAAATATTTACAGATTTCATTCTGGTCCATCCTCCCTACCTTATACTAAACTCATTTCTCTACTTTTCAAGTAAGTAAAAAGGGTCACAATACTTTAGTTTTGTGTGGAGTAGTAAGAATGTGTCCAATAATTATAAGCAAAACATAATTTTTTCCAGGCCTCAGAAAAAGAAAAGGAGCAACTTCCCTCCCAATCTTATTCCTACTGGTTTGCCTGAGGCCAAATCACTCTGGCTTTCTTTTATTAGCAAACATTAAAAAAAAAACAAACAAGCACACAAAGATTGAATATCTCACACACAGCTCTAAGCTAGACACAGATATAAATGGAACCACTATGAATCAATGGGGGAAAATTCCAGGAAAATCAACAACAAAAAAATTCTAAATCTCACAGTTTAACTGAGGTTTTGGTAAAACTGAAGCTGAATTCAGCTGCTGTTTGAAATATCTGTCTACATTTAATTAGATGTGTTGTATTTACTAAGGAGGTACAAATATATACTTTTGCATATTTTAAAATTAACTTTTATAGTGAAAAATACTAAGTAATTTCAAAGGGGGCAATGGTCTATAACCACTCAAAATTTGTCTTTGAATAAGGAAAATAGTAATTTAATGAAATAAATTCTCAAACACTAATAATATTAGCATCCCAAGAAAAGATTCCAGAGGGGTGCTGATGAGTACAATGTGTCTAGAACGGCCAAGATGTTTCCAAAGTTTTATGCCTTAAATTTCCTAAATATATAGCTTATCAGGCACTATGCCAGGCAACTACTGATGCAAGGAAAATATTTTAGTCAGGATTTTATAAAATCCCAACTTCTAACCAGTATTTCTATTCATAAATCTTCCAGTGGTGATGTCTGACAGTATATTACAAATAACAATGAAGCAAGATTAATTTTAAATTTTAGATTTGTCTGAAACAAGTTAGTTGTTATTTTTCCTTATAACATAACACTTAAAATAGATGAATTCAGCAGAATGGTTTAAAAAGTTAAGGCTCCCTAAAGAGTTCTAAAGACTAAAACTTAAGGCACATATTAAAATCTTCTGGACACTGTTAAAAGCTAGGATTTAAACAAACAAACAAACAAAAAAAACCCCCACACTACGTCCTTCTCTCATTCTTTGCCAACCACTCCCTCCCCAAAGGTATGGCATTTTTAATTCAGGCTGCTGGTAAGGAGTGAAAACAAAACTTCCCATCACTGAACACCTGGTACAATTCCCACACACATGTCCACTATTGGCATTGAGCACCACTGCTGGATTACAGGCCAGTAGATATTTTCAGGGATCTTGGGTCACAGCTGCTTCATTGACCCTTGCGCCCCAAAGGTTTAGACTGGACTCTCCTCCTCTTTGGGACTTCCTTCTGTGTCTTTCTGCTCTGCAGATTCTGCTGCATATTCTTTTGGCTTCTCAGCAGCATCCACACTGGTCTCCTCCTCTTTGCTTTCCTTTTTCTGCTGCTTCTCTGCTTTCTGCTCTTTTGCCACGAGTTGATAATTGATGCCCATGCCAATAAAGAGATAGATGCCTGCTATAATGAGGATCACACCACATGCCCAGTAGGTGTATTTGTAGTCTCCATAGATGTCATTCAGACGACCTAAAGATATCCAAAACAAAGTTAGGTGGACAAAAGTAACCAAGTATACCTTCCCCAAAGAGAGCTGAAGGATCCACTCAGAAAGAAGATGACAACCAATCCTCAAAGAGCCCACAAATGACAGATTCATCTAAAAAGGAACTGTTAACAATGATCTCATCTTTTATGATGTCACATTTGATTTTAGATGGCCTTGCATATCCCATTACTTTTGCACCTTGAAAGTAATGAAGTCTTGGCCAATTGGAATGGGGAAAGACCCAGAGATCACCTAGAATCAAGTCTCTCCCTTCACAGTGGAAAAATTTGTTGCTCAAAAGAGGTGTAGGAGTCTTGCCCCAGGCCCCAGAGCTAATTGCAGTCCCCTGCCAGTGCTCTTTTGCTGACATCAGCATTCCCAAAAAGCGGCCCCCTTGTCGAAGCTACAGAATTAACTAACAGCAACACCTTTCCACCATCTTAAGTGCTTAGCCCTCACGACAGGCAGCATCTGTCATCACGCTCACTGTCTACAAAGTCAGACTTAAGAAAAGGCACATCCTAGGCTCCTCCAGTGAAGAGTCACCACGTGCATTAGCATATTAAAGGTTCTGCAAGGTCCTCTAGTAGAGCAATCTATCAAACTTGGTGTTCCCCAAATGTTTTTGGCCATGAAATCCTCACGATAGTAGAATTTATTAGCACTTCACAAATTGGCATGTTAAGGAATAAACTCTGGAAAACCCTACTCTATACCTCAGAGAAGGACTGAATATAACCAATTCAAACAGGATTCCATGTGCTTTTCTAACTCAGGGCACTGGCCATCCAGCCAAACTCACTGAGCCTACGCTTGCACCAGGCACTGGGCTGCTGGCCGTGAGGATAAGGGAGAGCAGAGGAGAAAACCTCCACAGTTCAGTGGACAAGAGAAATGTTAATCAAATAATTACACAAACCGTGACAAGGAGGGTTTGCAAGCAGAAAATCGGGAGTTGGCAGCAGCAAGCAGGGTCAGGAAGGCTTCTCTCAAAGTGTAAATGAAGCAGAGACCTAGAGGGGGATGGGAGTTATCCAGGAGGAAGGGATGGCAGAAGGCTGTGGCCAGGGAACAGCAAGGGCAAAGGCAGGTGGGAGGAAGCGGGGTGTGAGAGGGAAGGAGGAAGGGCGGGGCTGCTGGAGCAGAGAGAACAAAAGGTGAGTGACAGGAAATGAGGCTGGAGACATTGGTGGCCAGGCTGGGAGGCGCCTTGAAGGCCACATTAGGGAATCTGATCTCCACCCTGACAACAATGGGAAGCAACTGGAAAGATCTAATCAGCTGGGCTATCAGGTTTGCATTTGCACAGATAAATTTTGCCTGCAGAGTAGAAAAGATTGAAGGCCGGATAGAATGGATATGGGTAGACCAGCCAGGAGGCTCGTGGATGGAGCAGCCCAGATGGGAGACAGGAGCTGTGGACAGGGTGGTGGTGTGATGGAAAAGTGGGCCCATTAGAAAGAGATTTAGGAGATGAAAACTGACAAGACTTGGCAATCACTGGATATGGGGAGGAAGAGAACAATATCAAAAGATAGCTGTAGGACTTCTTTTATGTATCCTCACTCACTAGCCAAATCATACTTTTAAGAAGTATACATCTAAAAGGAGGGCCAAATTATATTTTCACTAATGTTATCTAATGAGCTATTAATTTAAAAAATGAAGTATTTAATAACCTTAGGAAACAGTTCCCAAATTATATACTCACTTACTAGCCGTATGATATAAGGCAAATTATTTAACCTTTCAAAGTTTCTATTTCTTATGAAGTAGGAACTATGACAGTCCTATTTCATAGGCTTGTGAGATATACGAGGATATAGAAAATGGTTAGAAACAGTCCCTGGTAAACCATGAGCTTACATGGTAGCTATTATCAGCAGTGGAGTTGTATTTTACATGTTTTTCTACAACAAGCACGTAAGTTTTTGTTGTTGTTGTTGCTGTTGTTTGCTTTTTAATTTTTTTTTATTATTATGTTATGTTAGTCACCATACATTACATCATTAGTTTTTGATGTAGTGTTCCATGATTCATTGTTTGCGTATAACACCCAGAAGCACATAAGTTTTTTGAAGAGAAAACATAATTCAAAAAAGAATGCCATTTGTAAAAATATTTGATTCACCTTTCAGGTTGTTGGTTCAGTGTAATCAATTCTGTAAGAATCTGAGCAATTATGCTGTGCCCAGCACTGTGCCAACACTGAAGCTACAGAAATGAGAAATACTTTCTGCCACCAAGCAGCTTACTAATCTTGGCTTTCTATCACCCTTTTCCATCTTCTATGCCTATTTCATGTTAACAGAACCAAAGAGGTAGTAAGGCATACTATACCTAAAAGTGGTGGCCCCAGGAGGACAGGACAGCATTCCACAATGGTCACCAATCCCACGGCGCTGGAGAACCTCTGGGGTCCAACGAGGTCCATCAGTGTTTCAAACAACACTGAGCTGAGCCACCCAAATGCAAATCCAAAGAATCCCGCATAGACACAGAACCCAATATAGCTGGAAGATAAAGGTGCTAGCAGATGACACACTCCATTTGCAACAACAGAAGCCGCAAAAAAATACTGAACTCGAGGTCTTATCCACTTGGTGTTGGCTACAAGTCCCATAGATGGTCTGGCTACCATGTCAACAAAAGCCAGAATGGAAAGAAGGAAGGCAGACTTCTCACTAGAGTAATGTTGACTCTTGCCATAATTACTAAGAAAGACCAAAGGGGTAAACAGTCCAAAAAACATGAGCACGTTTCCGGACAGGTATAGCAAAAAGCCTCTGTGTGTGAACAGAGATAAGTCCAGGAATTTATTAATTGTTTGGAAGACTGATTGTTTCTCTTCTTTGCGGTTTCCTCCAATAAGATCTGTACTTGCATCACCTGCTCCCTTTTTCTCATCAGATTTTCCAGCTTCCTGAAGGGATTCTTTAGACCTATCTTTCCCTGCACTTGTTGGTGGGGGCCCTATTGGTCGCATCAGGGCTCCAGCTACACAGCAGTTTAGTAGGAGACCCCCAAGAATTAAGAAGCTCCCTCTCCAGCCAAAGATACCAAAGAAAGCCTGATTGAGAGGGGCCAGAGTGGAGAGGAACACAGGGCTGCCTGCCATGGCCAGTCCATTCGCCAACGGTCGCCTCTTGTAGAAATACTTGCCAATCATGGTCAGAGCAGGATTCAAGTTGAAGGCAAGCCCAAGACCTGGGGAGGAGGGAGAAAAAAAATCACATAAATGTCAGAAACAAATCTGGAATTACATAACCAAACAAAGAAATTAAAATGAGAAGTATAAATAATACAAAGGAGATAAAAATCCTCACCACTACAGGACATACTGTATAGTGGTTTAAAGTATGGGATCTAGAACCAGACTACGTGGTTTCAAGCCTCAGCATCACTATTTACTGGCTGGTAGTATCAGACACGTGCGTGTTTCCTCATATGTAAAAGGGGACAAAGCACTACTGTGAGTAAAACACTCAGAAGAGTGCCTGGCATGTAGTAAGCACTCAATAAATGTTATTTTTATGATTGTTGCTTATATTATTTGTCTAGTCTTACAGAATCACCCGAGGAGTCACTGTAACAACAGAAGATCATTAAGTAGATAGTTACAATTAGAGACAAATTTTACAACAGAAAATGCAATACAAAATTATTCCTTTTACAATAGCTCCAAAAAGTAAAAAAATGTGCAATTTAGAATCACTACAATTATGTAACTTTCCTAAAGGGTTAGAGAATTAAAAAACCACACACACACACACACAGAATTTTTGGATAATAAAACACAGCATTATCAAGATGTCAGTACTCCCTAAATGAATGCATTAATTTAATGTGATTCCAATGAAATGTCAGTGCATTTCATTTTGGAATAGGTAAAATGACTCTAAAACATAGAATGCATGGGAGTCAACCAGAAAATTTTTGGTGGTACTGGAGGAGTGGGACAAACATTAACAGATATTTAAATGGACTTCCAAAAGCTACAGTCATTACAACAGTGTGGCTCTGACTCAGGTATAGGTAAACACTTATCAGTGAAAGTGGACAGAAAGTCCACGAACATACCTGATTTATATATATATATATATGATTTAATATAAAATGATTTAACATAGATATGTGATTTAATGTAAAAGTGAAATTTTAAATTACTGTAGAATTTGTTCAATAAACAGTGCTAGTAAAAGTAAATATTCAAATAACTTCTAGATGCTCTCCCTGGCCCCCACTTGCTCCAACTCCCTGCTATTTATGTTTAAGCTATTCACAGAGGCTTAAACCAATACACCAGGGCAGATCACTCCCCTATTTCAGGCCTGCTATGGCTTCCCATCCATAACCTTTACGTTGGCCCTTACCTCTCTTCCTCATCTCATACCAGACCATTCTCACCTGTGCCAATAAGCACACTCCCCTAAATTTTCACAAAGCTTGTTCCCTGTTGCTACTCAAATCTCTTGGTTAAGGTCATCTCTTCAGAGTGACCTACCTTTGTAGACTACCCAGTCCTTCCCTGTCAGAACATTTTATTTTGAGGCTTTGTATAGCATTATCACTACCTGATATTTTTCCTATTTCTTCATACATTTGTGAGTAGTATTGTCTGTTTCCTCCCATTAAAGAGTATGATTTAGCTCTAGTTGTTGCCCTGTTCCCAACAAAATCTAGAACATTGCTTGACATACACATGGTTGTTAATAAATATTTGAGGAACTAAAAGAGCAAATGAACAAACTGACTAACCATGTGGGAACAAAGAGAGTTTCATACTTCTTTCTTCTCATTTTATGTAATGTTTTCTTCCATTCAGAAATTTTAAGTGTAAGAACTGGGGGGAGAACATATGTTTAAAAGTAGGAAAATATAATAAATGGAAAGACATTCCATGCTCATGGAATGGAAGAACAAATATTGTTAAAATATCCATACTACTCAAAGCAATCTTTGGATCAAAGATTGGATCCAATCTTGATCCAACCAAAGATGGATCAAAGCAGATTAAATGCAATCCTTATCAAATTACCAACAGCATTTTTCACAGAACTAGAACAAATAACCCTAAAATTTATATGAAACTACAAAAGATGCCCAAATAGCCAAAGCAATCTTGAAAAAAAAAAAAAGAACAAAGCTGAAGGTATCAAAATTCCAGATTTCAAGTATATTACAAAACTGTAGTAATCAAAACAGTATGGTACAAGCACAAAAATAGGCACATAGATCAATGGAACAGAATGGAAAGCCCAGAAATAAACCCACGATTATATGGTCAATTAATCTTTGACAAAGGAGGCAAGAATATGCAGTGGGAAGAAGACAGTATCCTTAACAAATGGTGATGGGAAAACTGGACACTACATGCAAAAGAATGACACTGAACCACTTTCTTACACCATATACAATCATAAACTCAAAATGGATTAAGGACCTAAATGTGAGACCTGAAACCATAAAAATTCTAGAAGAGAGCAGAGGCAGTAATTTCTCAGACATCAGCTGTAACATCTTTCTAGATGGGAATCAAAAGTAAATATAAACTCTTGGGACTACATCAAAACAAAAACCTCCAGCACAGCAAAGGAAACAATCAACGAAACAAAAAGACAACGTACTGAATGGGAACAGATATTTGAAAATGACATATCTGATAAAGGGCTAGTAGCCAAAATAATAAAGAACTTATAACATATACACACACACACAAAACAAATAATCCAATTCAAAAATGGGCAGAAGACATTATAGATATTTCCCCAAAGAAACATACAGATGGCCAACAGACACATGAAAAGATGCTCAACACCACTCATCACCATTAAAACTACAATGAGGTATCACCTCACACTTGTCAGAATGGCTAAAATCAAAAGCTCAAGAAACAACAAATGTTGGGGAGGATGTGGAGAAAAAGGAACCCTCGTGCACTGTTGGTGGGAAAGCAAGCTGGTGTAGCTACTGTGGAAGACAGTAAGAAGGTTCCTCAAAAAACTAAAAATAGGATTACCATACGATCCAGTAATTCCACTACTGGATATTTGCCCAAAGAAGATGAAAACACCAATTCGAAGGGACATATGCACCCTGATGTTTACTGCAGCATTATTTACAATAGCCAAATTATGGAAGCAACCCAAGTATCCATTGACTGGTGAATGGATAAAGATGTGATGGATAAAGATATATATATATACACACACAGGAATATTATTTTTGTTAAGGATTTATTTATTTATTTATTTGAGAGAGAGAGAGTGTGCACACATGCGTGCATGGGAGCGAGCGGCGGGGGGGAGTGGGGGGTGGGTGGGGGGGAGGGTGCAAAGGGAGAGGAAGAGAATCTCAAAAACACTGCTAACTGAAAACAGAGCCCGAGACAGGGCTCAATCCCAGGACCCTGAGATCATGGCCCAGGCTGAAACCAAGAGTCAGATGCTCAACCGCTCAACGGACTGAGGCCACCCAGGCGCCCCTATACAATGAAATATTATTTAGCCATAAAAAGAATGAAATCCTGCCATGGGCAACAACATGGATGGATCTAGAGAGTATAATGTTATGTTAAATAAGCCAAAGAATACAAATAGCATATGATTTCACTCATGTGTGTAATTTAAGAAACAAAACAAATGAACCAAGGGGCAGGGGGGAGACAAACCAAAAACAAACAAACAAACACAACAACACAACCCCAGACTCTTAACTATAGAGAACAAGGGGAGAGGGGGGTGGGGCGATGGGTGAAATAGGTGAAGGAGATTAAGAATACATTTATCTTGGGGCGCCTGGGTGGCTCAGTGATTAAATGTCTGCCTTCGGCTCAGGTCATGATCCCAGGGTCCTGGGATTGAGCCCCGCATCGGGCTTCCTGCTCAGCGGGAAGCCTGCTTCCCCCTCTCCCACTCCCCCTGCTTGTGTTTCCTCTCTCGCTGTATCTATCTCTGTCAAATGAATAAATAAAATCTTTAAAAAAAAAAAAGAATACATTTATCTTGATGAGCACTGAGTAATATATGGAATTGTTGGAGCACTAGACTGCACACCTGAAACTAATGTAACACTATGCTAACTACACTGGAATTAAAACACAATTTAAAAAAAGTAGGCAAATATATTCATAATCTTAGAGTGTAGAACTTTGTAATAATGATATACAAGACAAAAATCATGAAGTATTGAGAGTTTTGAATACCTGAAATTGTAGATGAAGAGGGAAAAAAGTGGAATAAGACTAAATTAAAAAACTTTCTTCCAAACAAAATTCAACAGAAAAAAATTAATTGGGAACAGATATTTGGGGGGAGGGGGAATAGGAAGTTACTGTTTAATGGGGACAGGGTTTCAGTTCTGTAAGATGAAACAGTTCTGAAAATGGATGGTGGAAATGGTTGCATAAGAATGTGAATATACTTAATACCACTGAACTGAATACTTAAAAAGATGGTTAGGAATGTAAATTTTATATGTATTTTACCATAATTAAATGTAAAAAAATTTTTGGAAAAATAACTGTCTTTTTTTTTAAGATTTTATTTATTTTGAGAGAGAGGGAGTGAGAGAGAGAGAGAGAGAGAGAGCATGAGCAGGGGGGAGGGGGGAGGGGCAGGGGAAGAGGGAGAAGCAGACTCCCTGCTGAGCAGAGAGCCTGACATGGGGCTCAATCCCAGGACCCTCAGATCATGACCCGAGCTGAAGACAGACACTTAACCTGAGCCACCCAGGCACCCCAAAATAACTGTCTTATGCAAAGGGATAATAATTTAACCTATAAAGTTATTACACATTATTTTTAAATAGGTACACAAAAGCAGTCAATAAGCATTTTGTACAAAGACAATAAACAAAAAACCCCAAATATATAGCCACAAACATATTAAAAACATTTACTTTCCTAATAGAGATTTAAATTAAAATCAGGAAATACTGTTCACCTGTTAAATGATTCACCTGGCAATAATTAAAAAGGATAATATCCCATTGTTGTCAAGGCTGTATGCCCTCTCACATTATGGTGAGCATGATCTTTTTGGCAATTTAGCTCATATGTATCTTTAAAACACACAGCAGTTCCACTTTTACAAAATTATCCTAAGAAAATATTCATGTTCACGAAGGATTATCAACACAGTACTGTTTATTAATAGTAAGAAAATGTAAAAAATAAAAACCAAAACCCTAAATATTGAACAATTAACTAAGAGACTGGTCAAATAAAATTATGGTATGTATCGGGGTGCATAGCTGGCTCAGTCAGTAGAGCATAAGACTCCTGATCTCGGGGTTGTGAGTTCAAGCCCCATATGTGTCATACAGCTTACTAAAAAAATTATTGTACATATCTATTCAATGGAATAACAGATTAAAAATCTTGTAGTATTTAATGACATGGAAAGATGTTCATGGTATCCTGTTAAGTGAAAAACTGGTTACAAAACATTATCTGATCATTTTTTGTATTAAAAAAGGTTTTATCTTTGTGCACAGGAAGAAGTATGGAAAGATATACATCAAAATGTTAATAGTCATATTCTCTGGATTGTGAAATTATGAATAATCTCTATTATACTCATCAGCAGTTCATTATTTTAATTTGGCTACCAAAAAAGGAGGGAGGAATTATTAAGTGGGTCTTCTATCCCTCAGAAATGTATTTGGACATTCTGCCAGATAATTCCTGCTTTATATTCTATACTCTCTCCTGCTCCAGTAGAAGCCTATTCCCTGTGCAAAGAGGTAATGAGAAAGAGTAATAACCAATGATCACCTTTGCAAGAAGTTGCCTAACACATTTTATCTACCACCACTGACTATTCTTAGGACAAGGGATGCAATCATCTCTTTCATTAATCATTCATTCAACAATGAACACCCTCTGTATAACAGGAATTTCTTTAGAAGTTTGCTTTTCTAGTACCCTTTAATGTATCTATAGCTCTTCAAAATGATAATCAAGTAATTTCTATAAGGTAGGAATTTCACTCAAAAGATCTGAAAGATGAATGTTAAATGAATACCAAATAGCCAGCAATAAATTAATGCTTGAAAATGAATCAACAGTAACTTACCTCCAATGACTCCAACACACAAGTAAAGTTCCTGAACAGTATTACAGAAAGAAGCCGCAATCAAGCCACAGCCTGACAAGCAGCCACCAGCAATCATGATTGGACGACTGCCATATTTATTCACCAGGATACTGCTGATAGGACCTAGGAGAGAACCAGAAATTTAGTAACACAGAGGAAAGGAACTAACTCCCTCATATCTACACAAGGCATTGATGCTAAATGACAAGTCCTTTAAAATAGATAAAAACAAAGACAATGGTAAGAATATTGTTTTCTACATTTATTTCATACTCAAAGGTGTATTGGAAAATAAAGATGCTAAAAAACATCATTGTGTATCTCATCTATAAATATTGGATGGAATTTTACTAAAATATAAGACTCTGGTTCTCTCCTTGATCTTCCTCTTATAAGGCAGAACTGGCTGAGAACACCTTGGTAATGGATGTTGATAGGCTTGTTGATGATCTAGGATATGATAAATATATTTAGTAAGTTTGCTCTGTTTTAATTTTTGGACAGGCACTCTGATATGATGATATTAGAGCATTATTTACACATTATCATAAATGTAGTTTGTGTCATATTTTTTAAAAAGAAAAAAACCCTGAAAAATACAAAATTATTTTTTTCAAGTTTAAGTAGCTTTGCAATTAGGAAATCTAAATTGAGGGCACCTGGGTGGCTCAGTCGTTAAGCGTCTGCCTTTGGCTCAGGTCAAGATCCCAGGGTCCTGGGATGGAGCCCCGCATGGGGTTCCCTGCTCCGCGGGAAGCCTGCTTTTCCCTCTCCCACTCCCCCTGTATGTGTTCCCTCTCTTGCTGTGTCTCTGTCAAATAAACAAATAAAATCTTTAAAAAAAAAAAAAGAAATCTAAATTGAAAACAAAAAACTGTTCCCAGTTATACCTAGACGTCTCAGGTACTGAATTGAGTATTTCTTTAGAATTAACCTGATTCCATGCCTAAATTACTGTTTCATGGTAGCAGTACTGTGAAACAAAGCTTTCAGGAGATTAAGTCAAATGATGGTTAAAATATCTTGGATCTAACAATTCAAGAAGATAGGAAATAGTGTTATCTAAGATAATCTGATAAAATTTCCTCTTATAAAGAGATGCATACCAAAATTATCAGTTTTTCTTCAATGTGAAAGAAGGAACCAAATAAAATGTGAAGTATTATAAGGATCAAGAAAAAAAAGATTTGATGAATTTAATGTATCAGTTTTCAAATATGAGTATCAAATGGGCTCTCCTTACTTGCTACAAATAGGTATAATCTGTAATTCCCCTTTCCAAGTTTTTTAAGATTTTATTTATTTGTGTGGCAGAGAGAGACACAGTGAGAGAGGGAACACAAGCAGGGGGAGTGGGAGAGGGAGAAGCAGGCTTCCCGCAGAGCAGGGAGCCCGATGTAGGGCTCCATCCCAGGAGCCGAAGGCAAACGCTTAACGACTGAGCCACCCAGGCACTCCCCTTTCCATATTTTTAAGTGTTAATTATAATAAACTCTTAGTCAAACCAAACAATGTTTCAAAAGCTGTAACATAGGGTGCCCGGATGGCTCAGTCAGTTGAGCCTCCAGCTCTTGGTATCGGCTGGGGTCATGATCTGGGGTGGTGAAATTAAGCCCTGAATGGGGCTCCACACTCACCAGGGAGTCAGCTTGCAGATTCTCTCCCCCTGCCCCTCCCCCCCTGCTTGCATGCACGCTCTCTCTCTCTCTCTCAAATATCTTTAAAAAAAAATAAAAGCTGTGGGGCGCCTGAGTGGCTCAGTCGTTAAGCGTCTGCCTTCGGCTCAGGTCATGATCCTAGGGTCCTGGGATCAAGCCCCACATCAGGCTCCCTGCTCAGCGGGAAGCCTGCTTCTCCCTCTCCCACTCCCACTGCTTGTGTTCCCTCTCTCGCTGTGTCTCTCTCTATCAAATAAATAAATAAAATCTTAAAAATAAATAAATAAAAGCCGCAACACAACTCTTAAGTAGACTAACATTATTTTCTGATTATACTGAATGATATTCATTGCATTTTATTTCTTTATAAAAGAATATACCTCTGTCTGTACTTCATGGATATGGACTTGGGGGAATGACAACTTTGTTTACATGACACCATACCTTATCTGCCTGGTTAAGGTAGAGGACTGCAAACAGAGAGGATCACTGCAATGCATCAGTAGGGAAGGGCACACAAGGAAATGAACTGAGGTTTGAACTTTGCAAAGTCACTAAGCTACCAAGAACCAAGTTTCAAATCCAGCCCATTTTCTCCCTATTACATTGTACTCCATATTTTTGGAACTAAGCTATTAAGCAGAAGACATAGAAATTATATTTTCTTCTATTAGCACAGTAAATTCTGACATTATGTTCATTCTATAATTAGTTCCTTAGAAGACAGTAAGTCTATTTTTTAAAAATATGGAATGTACGTATTCAGAATATATTATTGGTTATATGTTGACATATTCTATTTCCATAAACACTATGGAAAATTCTGCAGTTACATATATTCTAGTACTATACTCAAAGCTGCAGTATGATTCAATTAAAAGGTCAGCTCTGACCCCAGGGAACCCAAATTTAAATTATGGTGTACGTAAGCATGCAAGAAGGAATCAAACCTTTTTTCTTCTTTTTAAAGATTTATTTGAGAGAGAGAGAGAGAGAGAGCACAAGCAGGGGGAGTGGCAGCAGGAGAAGGAGAGGAAAAAGCAGGCTCCCTATTGAGCAGGGAGCCAGACTCGGGGCTTGATCCCAGGACCCCAGGATCACGACCTGAGCTGAAGGCAGACGCCTAACAGACTGAGCCACCCAGGTGCCCCAGAATCAAACCTTTTGATATCCTAGTATTTCGGAGGACTAAGTCTCTTTAAGGCTGGATCAAGAACTGGTTGCCAGGAGAGATTTCAGGCCCAACCAAGGATATGTATAAAGAAGTTTTCATTGACTTTCTAAGTCACTTCAGGAAAATATTAGACCACGGCTGGTTTGGAAATAATTTGAATTTACAGCTTGTGTAAGATGAAAGAATTAAATACTGAAAGAATATTCATGAAATATTTTCATATAAATTGGTCATGAAATAGATTTTGTATAGTCAGAATTACAAAGATCAAAATATTGCCACACTATTGACTCGTGAAGAACACTGGAACATCTGTAATATTAAACCAGGAATGTTAAAGACATCAGTGTGAAACTGAAAATATGCAAATTTACACTTTCCTGTTTAAAAAAAAAAAAACTAGGAAAACTCAAATAAAAAAAAAGAGTAGGCAACTAAAATCTCCTCCCCTAAAAATATACTCACACTCCAACAAGCATCAGTACGTATCTCTGAACCAAAGTACTAAAAAAAAAAAAAAAATACTAAACCACTGGTAGTTCAAAACATATTAGTGTTGAGGGTGTGGCCCAAATACACTAAGTTAAAGAATTGTGGCAGTTGAAAAACTGATAATTCCTAGGGGATATACCACTTTGGAGCCAATCAAAACAAAATAACCCATTTAGTAAAAATTCTGCCACAAGGCTCTCGATAGGCAATTTGTCTTTCAGAGTTATTTCAGGAAGGATGGCCCCAATTAGCTATCATTAAAAATAGAGAGGGGTACAGTTCATAGGCCTATTATAACACAGATTCAGAGAAATGTGCTAGTTATGTCTGGGTGAGGACAAAGAAGGAACTGTTTTCCCAGAAGAAACTGTCATGTGCCATTAGTACAGCTGACATCACTTACTTCTGATGCAAAATGCGAGTGGCTCTCAAGCTCTTGCGCAGCTCCAAATTGCAACATGGGAACCCCTGGTTTATAGTCAGCTTAAAGATACCCTGAGCACCTGGAGTACGTCTGGATAATATTTGTACCAATTTCTTCAAGCCATCATAGTCAAAACCTGATCAGAAAATCCTGGCAGACAGAGTTCAAAGCTTCCAAAACTATTGGCTCTCAGAAACTAGATAATAATCCAAAGTCCCTTTTGATTTCTCTGAACTTATAAAAAGAAAATAAGTACTACAATTTAGCACTTATGTTCTCTAAAAGTACTTAATAGACAAAACAGGCATACCGTCAAAATTCAAAAGGCATAAAATAAAAAGATATAGAGCGGAAAAATATAAGTCCTCCCAGTCACCTAATTCACCTCTCCCTAAGGCAACCAGGTTACCTGTTTTTTCTGTGCAATGAAATTATATATTTAGTTAAATTATGACTTCAACTATTTATTCTTGTTTCATGAGTTTATGTTATTGTCTCAATAGGATTATAAGCTCCCCAAAGGCAGGTATCAGGATCAAGTGTTCTCTATCACTCACAATATCTAATCTAGTGTGAAATATGTGCACAGGGCTTAATATTAGTTGACTCTGCCACCAGGTTACTGGAATTCCAAGAATTCAAATTCTAAGGTTTTACAGTTGAAATATAGAATCTTTATATTGGCTATTAAGGAGCTACATGTGAAAATAATGAGATACTAAACTGCCACCAAAAAGTAGTATTAACAGAGGTGAAAGTTTGGCTAACTAAGCACTGTCAATCTCAGTAAATAAGCACACTTGGATTTAGAATCTCTCACTAAGCAACTATATATTTTAAGTATTATGGAAGGTTTTGACTTTTACATGTTACATTGTGATTTGATGTTCCAAGGTGCAATGAATAGTATTTTATTTTATTATTTATTTTACAAATTTTTATTTTATTTTATTTATTTTTATTATGTTAGTCACCATACAGTACATCATTAGTTTTTGATGTGGTGTTCCATGATTCATTATTTGCGTATAACACCCAGTGTGCATTACAACACGTGCCCTCCTTAATACCCATCACCAGGATAACCCATCCTCCCACCCCCCTCCCTTCTGAAACCCTCAGATGGTTTCCCGGAGTCCACAGTCTCTCATGGTTCATCTCTCGCTCTGATTCCCCCACCCCCCGCCCCGCTTCAGTTTTTCCTTCCTTCCCCTAATGTCCTCCATGCTATTCCTTATGTTCTACATATGAGTGAAACCATATGATAATTGTCTTTCTCAGCTTGACTTATTTCACTTAGCATAATCTCCTCCAGTTCCATCCATGTTGATGTAAAAGTTGGGTATTGATCCTTTCTGATGGCTGAGTAATATTCCATTGTATATATGAACCACATCTTCTTTATCCATTCATCCATTGAAGGGCATCTCGGCTCCTTCCCCAATTTGGCTATAGTGGACATTGCTGCTATGAACATTGGGGTGCATGTGCCCCTTCTTTTTCACTACATCTGTATCTTTGGGGTAAATACCCAGTAGTGTAATTGCTGGGTCATAGGGTAGCTGTGTTTTTAACTTTTTGAGGAAACTCCATACTGTTTTCCAAAGTGGCTGCACCAATGAGCAATATTTTAAATGATGTTAAGTAAGCAACTTACTCTCCATATTTCCTTTAAACATGGCAAGGAAAACAGCAGGGAAAAAAATGATGAAACTTAAGTTTAAGGTTCAGCTGAAATGCTTTTAGGGGGAATAACATCACAAGGAAGAAGAGGAAGATTTTTTTCAGTTCTTTAATTCTAACACCATGCAAAGATTTTACCTGAGACTTTGAACTATGTTATTCAGGTGAGCCTGATTTACTCTAATTCTCCCAATATCAATTTAAGAAAAGTCTTTATTTGCGGGATGCCTGAGTGGCTCAGTTGGTTAAGCATCTGCCTTCGGCCCAGATCATGATCCCAGAGTCCTGGGATCGAGTCCCGCATCAGGCTCCTTGCTCAGGGGGGAGCCTGCTGCTCCCTCTGCTTGTGCACACGCTCTCTCTCTCTCTCTCTCTGACAAATAAATAAATAAAATTTAAAAAAAAGAAGAAGAATCTTTGTGTTTACATCTTAAGAGTCTAGCAGAGAGCAGTAAGAAAAATCAGCTGTGCACATACCATTTTTCTGAGAGCTTTTTAATGATACGGAGTTGGACCAAATCATAGGCCCTCACAGTTTCTCATTTCTGTTCAGAATATTACAGTGGAACAAACAGATCAAGAGTGGTCATGGTTGGGGCGCCTGGGTGGCTCAGTCGTTAAGCGTCTGCCTTCGGCTCCTAGGGTCCTGGGATCGAGCCCCACATCGGGCTCTCTGCTCAGCAGGAAGCCTGCTTCTCCCTCTCCCACTCCCCCTGCTTGGGTTCCCTCTCTCACTGTCTCTGTCAAATAAATAAATAAAATCTTTAAAAAAAAAAAAAAGAGTGGTCATGGTTAATGGGAATGAAAAAACGTGACTAAAACAGCAGGCCTTGGGGGTACTTACCTCCACCATACATGACAGCCAACATGATTGAGGATATCCATGACACTTCACTGGTGGTGGCATTGAATATGCCTTCAATTTCTTTGAAGAACACAGTAATGGATTTGGGAAATGCGTAAGAGAAGCCGATGGAAATGAAAGCTCCAACTACTACTGCCCACCCCCAGCCTCCATCCGGGGGAGTGTATCCAACTGGACCTCCAACTACTGGTGGCATTTTAAGTGTAGATGATTTCCAAAATGCAGTTCAAATCCAAGTATCTGAAGGATATAAAATTAAAATACCATGTCAGTAATAAAGCACTGGCCTTTATAGCCAGCTCTCAAGTAACTGAATTGTTTCCCAGTATTACTTTTCCAATAGAGATGATCTTCTAAGGACATTATCAGAAAAAGTCTTAAAGCCATGGTATTGCCCATAGTAGCTTAAAGGAAAACAGCTCCATACCATTTAAGGAACCATAACTGACATAAATCCTGTTTAATACATATAGCCTTTGTATTTCAAATAAGCCTACTTGTTTCAGCAGTTAGTATAATTCCTCAAATTACTATGAGTAACTAACTGCCTCATTTGACTTATCTGCTTGCAAAATTCACGTAACACATGCCATATGCAAGTTTCAGGCTTAAACACAGGCTTTATAAGTTTTCCCCCTTTCCCAAAATTTATTCTTCCATACTACTTTCTTTTTACTTTCTCTTATTTATATGTTGACAAAATATTAGGAAGTGGGCACCCGAGTCACTAGATACATAGCAATTTACAAAATAGATAATTCTGAACATACAAGAATTTCGTTTAGTGGGCTGGAAAATTCTCTCAGAAAAGTTTCCTTTTATCGATCTAATTGCTTTGATTCAAGGTATTTTTTTCCATTATACAAAAGAAGGCCCTAAACAACAACTAGTCAATATAGTTAAACTCACAAATTCAACTATGATGTCAAAAGATGGTACTTCAAATAAAAAACTGCCCCTTTTTCTTGAAGTCATCTAGTACTAATGAACAGCATGACGAGAAAATGCAACTTCCTGTTAAATTATGAATAGATGATAGAGTGAGTGTGTGATGGTAGGCTTGCCTGTTTTCTCATGAAGGTCTCCTTTTATTTATTTGAAGCTAACTTCTACCTTATATTATAACTCATCCTGCAACACTATGTTAGTATGTCCATTTCAAATTATCTCCACTCAGATTTATTACAGCAATAAATACTGGTCACAGAGGACAAGTTCACTCTTTGCTAAATTCTTTAGTCTAAAATACAAATCCTAGCTTATAGTATAGTAGTAGTATAGTAGTCAACTGGTAAATACTGTTTCTTCCAACCCATTTGGAATTTCAACCCACTTCAAATATGATTTAAGACAATGAATCTTGCAGGGATAGGAAAAAAATAGCCTATAGGGGAAGTTTCCCCTAAAAGCAACAGTATAGGTTTCATCACTTCTACTCAAACGTGTATGTACTAGAGGTTCTAGCCTCTACTGTGTGCAGCAAGAAAAAAGAAATAAAAGGTATAAAGACTAGAAAGGAAGAAGTTGTCTTTATTCACAGATGACATAACTGTCTATGTAGGCAATGCTAAAGAATATTTAAAAAAAGGTACATGAACTAAAAGTGAAATTTAACTAGGTTTCAGGATGTAACAGTAATAAACAGAAATCATCTTTTTTTTTTTTTTTTTTTGAAGATTTTATGTATTTATTTGAGAGAGAGAGCACATGAGACGGGGGAGGGTCAGAGGGAGAAGCAGACACCCTGCTGAATAGGCAGCCTGAGGCGGAACTTGATCCCGGGACTCCAGGATCATGACCTGAGCCGAAGGCAGTCGCTTAACCAACTGAGCCACCCAGGCGCCCCAGAAATCATCTGTCTTTATACATAAACCAGCAATTAGAATTTGCAATTTTAAATAATACCATTTACAACAGCATCAAAAAACTATTGAATAGGAATACATCTGGCAAATAATGTATAAGATGTATACACTGAAAACTACAAGATACTACTAAGAAATTAAAAAACAAAAGATAATCCATTCTCATGGTTTGAAAGACTCAATATTTAAATTAGGTAAATACTTCTAATGTCACATAACAGCACATTTATTAAAAAGTGTATAAATTGGATTTCAAGCTACAGATTGGGAGAAAATAAATACAAAACATATCCAACAGAAGACATGTCCAAAACATAAAAAGATCTTCTATGAATCATTAGTAAAGACAACTCAATTAAAAACGGACAAAAGAAATGGACAGATAATTTATCAAAGAAGATACATGGATGACAAAGAAGTACATGAAAAAATGCTAAAAATTGTTAGCCATTTGTGAAACGCAAATTGTAATCAAGAGATACTAATACATATCTACTAGAATGGCTAAAATTAAGACTGATAATACCAAGAGTTGGTGAGGATTTCATGAAGCCAACAGAATGCTGTTGCTGATGGTAAAGCAAAATGGTACAGCCAGGTCGGAAAACATTTTGGCAGTTTCTTAAGAAGTTAAACATACAAACATATGACCTAGCCATTACATCCCTAGGTATTATCCAAGAGAAATGAAAACATACATCTTCACAAAGACTTATATGAGAATTCTCTAATAGCTTTATTCATAATAGCCCCAAACTGAAAACAACCCAAATGTCCATCAACAAGTGAATGGAAAAATCATGGTATAGCCATATATTGGAATGATAAACATGAACAAACTAACGATGCATGCAAGAACATGGATGAATCATAAAAGCTTTATGTTAAGTGAAAAAAGACAGGACATAAAAATATTCTGTATGGTCACATTTATATCAAGTTTTAGAAAAGACCAAATTCTAGTAATAGAAAACAGATCAGGGGGTTGGAGAGAAGAGGTTGACTGCAAAGTGGCCTGAGAGAACGTCTCTGGGTCATGGAAATGCTCTGTTATGATTGTAGCAGTAGTCACCCATCAAATTGCATTTACTATATGTAAATAATACCTCAGGGGCACCTGGGTGGCTCAGTTGGTTAAGTGTCTGCCTTCAGCTCAGGTTATGATCCCAGGGTCCTGGGATCAAGCCCCATTTGTTGGGCTTCCTGCTCAGCAAGGGCCTGCTTCTCCCTGTCCCTCTGCCACTCCCCTGCTTGTGCTCTCTTACTCTTGCTCTCTCAAATAAAAATCTTAAAAAAATGCCTCAATAGAATTGGTCAAAAAAAATAGTTCAAAGACAGTGACAAGGAGGATAAAATCTGTTCAGTGGCATGTGGAGACAATACAGAAGCAAAAGGTAATGGCAGGCAAATTCTCTTTCTTGGCTATCTGGTGGTTAAAGAAAGAAGAGAAAAAGGAAGAAGACAAGGAAGAGGAGACGATGCTCTCTTCTGAGAATTCACAACTACAGGACTGGGTGAGCTTGTGCTTGGCAGGTCAATGTCTGTGGGAAACCTCTGTTGTTCTTTTAGAGATATATGTTTGACTTTACTAGCAAAGACTTCCCACAGACAAAGCCCTGCCAAACATAAGCTGACAATCTAAAACTTCCTATCTATCTATCTATCTATCTATCTATCTATCTATCTATCTATCTATCTATCTATCTATCTACCTATCATCTATCTATCTAAAGTAGGCTCCATGCCTAGCGTGGAGCCCAGCACAGGGCTTGAATTCACAACCCAGAGATCAAGACCTGAGCTCAGATCAAGAATCAGATGCTCAACCGACTGAGCCACTCAGGTGCCCTGACAATCTAAAATTTTAAAACACATCAAGAATCAATTAACCATGAGTGAAGTAAAGTCAATTCAATATAGCTGGATTAGACACAAGAACTACAGACATTGGATGTGAATATTTAAAATGACTAAAAGCATGAGATAAGAAATTAAGACCACTAAATAAAAACAAACATATTAAATACTATTAAAAGGCCAGTTGACTTGAAACAGAACTTCCAGAAATAAAAAGCATGCTCAATGAAATAACAGGTTAACCAGCAGACTGAACATAGCTGGAGAAACAATGAATCTAAAGGCTAGGTTTGAAGAAAATAGAATTCAGGGGAGAGCTTTATTCTGGAGCTGAGAGAGGAAGATTTAGAAACATGGAGTTGAGAATGGGAGCATCTGGCATACATCTAATGGGACTTGGGAAGAAGAGAATGGAGAGAATGGGAAAGAGGTATTTTCAGGGGTTAATGGCTATGGCTATTCCAGATTTGATGAATAATATGAACCTACAGTTTGAGGAAACCCAACAAGATAAAAAGAAAAACTTAAAAAAAAAAAACAAAACCATTGAGAAAATACAGATTACATAACCAAGAGATAGTCAAACTGACAAAACAGAATTCTCATCAATTTTGAAAAACTCTCGGGCGCCTGGGTGGCTCAGTCGTTAAGCGTCTGCCTTTGGCTCAGGTCATGATCCCAGGGTCCTGGGGTCGAGTCCCACATCGGGCTCCTTCCTCGGCGGGAAGCCTGCTCTCCCTCTCCCACTCCCGCTGCTTGTGTTCCTGCTCTCGCTATCTCTGCCTCTGTCAAATAAATAAATAAAATCTTAAAAAAAAAAAAAAAAAAAAGAGGGAGGCCGCCTGGGTGGCTCAGTTAAGCGACTGCCTTCAGCTCAGGTCGTGATCCTGGAGTCCCAGGATCGAGTCCCACATCGGGCTCCCCACTTGGTGGGGAGTCTGCTTCTCCCTCTGACCCTCTCCCCTCTCATGCTCTCTCTCACTCTCTTAAATAAATAAATAAAATCTTTAGAAAAAAAAAAGAAAGAAAGAAAAACTCTCAGCCACTATGTCTTCAAATATTCCTTCTTCCCCTTTCCCTTCCTCCACTCCCCTGAGACTCCAATTGGATGTGGGTTGAACCTTCCCATGGTATCTACTTTCTTTCTCTTCTGTGTTTTCCATCCTTAGTACAGTTCCATCTATACTGAGAATTTGAGGCTTAGGATAGTATCCTCCTCCTGAGTGATTTTCATTTACCTAGGGCTATATAAACCTAGAATCTCTTCAAGAATATTTCAAGGACCAAGATGTTTTGGTCATACAGATGACTTGAAATCAGGTTGCAGTTCATTTGAGGACTGGTTTACCTCCAATGCACCCTTATTCCTATGGCACAGCCCTTTAGGATCCCAACCATTAAGAACAGAACTCTTACTCTTGATGGGCCCTAGACTCCCAACATTTGTTCCCTTGGATCCATGAAGCTTTCCAAAGCACTACTCGGGCCACCAAGAGTTGCTCCTCCTTCTATAACCAGAAAGCCACTGACTCCATAATCGTATCACTACTGGCACAATTAGGAAGCCAGCAATATAAAAAGCTGCCAAAATCAAGTAATCATCAAAATCAGGAAGTTGCAATTAAAGGTTGTTAATTTCTGCAGTTAGCTCCAGAACCGTATGTGCCTCCCATGATAACATCATCAAGATGGATCCCACATGCCCTGCTTCTTAAAATCTCAAAGCTAGTGAGTAGACATCAAGAACTCTGTTCTAATTCTGCCTTACAAATGTCATATGAAGGGGCGCCTGGGTGGCTCAGTCGTTAAGCGTCTGCCTTCAGCTCAGGTCATGATCCCAGGGTCCTGGGATCAAGCCCTATATAGGGCTCCCTGCTCTGTGGGAAGCCTGCTTCGCCCTCTCCCACTCTCCCTGCTTGTGTTCCCTCTCTCACTGTGTCTCTCTGTCAAATGACTAAATAAAATCTTAAAAAAATGTCATATGAAAACATGTGACTGGCAGAATTTAAATCAAATTCAGGAATATAGTTGCAAGGAAGCCTGAGAAATGGAAGTTTAGCTTTAAAGTCTCTGCAACATATTAATGTACACTAGAAAAGAGGATGTGTAATGGATGCTAAACCTCATTTCCAAAATACACCTTAGACATACACAGTATGTTTTATGTAAAATTTTAAATCATGTAAAACTATGTATGTGTATACCAGGGTCTTTATAAAGAGTATATATTGATACTATTATATACAAACATATACAAAATGGGTATACACAAAAATGAAAAAAAATTGCTATAAAAGTTTCTAAATGCTTACCATTAATGTTTGTACTTATCTCATCATGGACTGGCAATACACAATAGAGCAGCACTGATCCCGTGGGCATACTTGGTAGTGCTCCTTCAGAAGTGTCTGGGAGAAGTGGTTCAAGAATGTTAGGCAAGGGCATCTCCTCCAAATCCTCCTGGTACTGGAACTTCCCAAAAGGAAGTACTAGCCAAAATTGATGTAATCTGATATAGATTGGAGGCCACCACAACAATTATGAATTTGTTCCTATCAGGAGTTTCCTTTCATTAACTTGTTAGGATGGGTGAAATTGTGTCACAATATAATTCTCAACCTATTCTTGTTCATTGGTGGAACAGACAAACATGGCTGATGAAAAGGTGAAGTGCCCAGGGAAACAGAGAACATACCATCCATTTCCTTTACAGAAGAAGTTTAGACAGTATGAGGAGACATTTCTGAGAGTCACAACCTCACTAGAGTTGCAGATAGGTCCTAATCTCCTGAAGCATAATTCTCCATTGTCAAAGAATACTTTTTGCACAGCCAGAATTGCTGGCTTATCCGGACTTCAGGCACTTGGCCTATCTGAGGATCCCTAGCTTGTTCTCTATGTGAAAATAGTGTCAACATCCTAAAATGATATTCTTTTCCTTGGAACTCTAGTCTTGTTTTAGTCAGTATGTACATTATTATGTGACACATCATTACCCGACTCCATAGTTTGCCTTAAGGTTTACTCTTGGTGTTACACATTCTATGTGTAGACAAATTTATAATGATGTGCATCCACCATTATAGTATCATAATAAGTAGTTTCATGGCTCTAAAAATCCTTTGTGCTCCCAATATTCATCCCTTCCTCCTCTTTAACCCCTAGCAACCACTGATCTTTTTACTGTCTTCATAGTTTTGCCTTTTCCAGAATGCCAGAGGGTTGGAATCATACAGTATACAGCCTTTTCAAATTGGCTTCTTTCACTTAGTAATATGCATTTAAGTTTCCTCTAGGTCTTTTCATGGCTTCATAGCATATTTCTTTTTAGTGCTATATAATAACATTCCACTGTCTACATGTACTACAGTTTATTTATCTGTTCACCTACTGAAAGAATCTTGGTTGTTTCCAAGTTTTGGCAATTATGAATAAAGCTGCTATAACTTCCATGTGCAGGGTTTTGTATAGACAAAAAAAATATATTTACTGTCTTGTACATTAATTTTACATTTAAAATGTTATTAAGCTTAATAGTTACATAGAATAGAATTTCTGGCATATTATATGTTGTATTCTACGTGCTTTAAATATATTTGTCAAAACTTTGGTGCTAACAATTTAGCCCAATTTATAGAAAATACCATACAGTCTAATTGGCCGGATTTCTGTCAAACAAAGTCATACCTCATTTTAATTGAAATAAATGTATTGACACCATCCTTGTGGTAACTATCCCACTTTTTAAATCTAATTCTAACTTAGAAAACAGAGAAAGAAGGAGTTTGTTGTCCAGAAGGAATAAAGTCCTGCCTCCCCCAATATTTCTCACCTAACCCCTCTTTGGATTTCTGTCATGGGACACTGTGGGACAACGCATTCTGCAATTTTCTCTTGTTTGGGGGGCCTCAGAGATTTTGAGTATGGGGGCAATGAACCATAGTCAGAATTAGGATAAGCGAGAGATATACCTTTCTTTCATAAAGGGGTTAAGGGCTCTTGGAGAAAACAAACTGAAAAAGGAAGGAACAAATTGGAAAAGAAAGAAGACCCCAGGCATCCATTTTCAGGAGAGATGATTTTTAGTTCAGAGTACGTTTGAATCTGAAAATCTGAAGAATAATTCCCTTAAAAATATAACCCAGTTTAAAGATTAAAGTTCTTTGTCCTAGGGTATTTTACCTACCTATGATTCAGGAGGGATAAAGACATTTACAAGTTGAAGCTTCCTAAAATTTCTACCGGAATAAATATAAAAAGCTATGTAACTGCTTTGTTCTGCTAAAAGAAACAGTCTCAATTCTAAAATTATGTTAAACAGAACTGCTCCAGGCATTACTTTTACGAGTTTTTCCTTCATCTAAGTATGAAAAAAGAGAAAAGCACTTGAAATTTTTCAAAGAACAGTAAAAAGATTAATTCGCCCCAGATTGTTTACACACATAGAGAGATATCCACACAGACGGCAGAGCTATTTAATGCATCAAGCTCTGACTCAAACAGATAATACGTGCTGGACGTGATTAAACTTTGAGCTTAGCTGCCAGCTATGATTTGTCTCTGTTAGTTAAAGCAGTTACAATCTTTAGTCACTAAGACTTGCCTCATCAAGTTAGTAATACCTTATTCCACAGTGTCAAAATCAGATTTAAAACTTCAAGAAGCTTTAAAAAGATTCAGAAGGAAGCAAGAAGTATAAGAGAATACAAATTTTGAAAGCAACACTTCGGGGCGCCTGGGTGGCTCAGTTGGTTAAGCGACTGCCTTCGGCTCAGGTCATGATCCTGCAGTCCCGGGATCGAGTCCCACATCGGGCTCCCTGCTCAGCAGGGGGTCTGCTTCTCCCTCTGACCCTCTTCCCTCTCGTGCTGTCTCTCATTCTCTCTCTCAAATAAATAAATAAAATCTTTAAAAAAAAAAAAAAAAAGAAAGAAAGCAACACTTCAAAAAAACATATGGATTCAACACAATTCTACCACCATCTGACAAGTGGTTCTCCTTATTAACTTAAAAAATTCTGATGGTACACAGTAAAAAAAAATGTGTATTATCATTATCTAAATATATTATTTCCTTTTAAACTGACCACATCTCAGCTATTAACAAAAGGGTTCATACAACAAGTAAATTATGAGAACAGGCTCCCTCACACAGTATTCAGAGCCCCGTTGAGAAGGAGTACTCAAGTCCAGAGGCTAAAAGGGATTAAAGTTTAAGATTTTAATCCTTACAGTGTGCACAGTAGCTTTTCTATTAGCTTAGTTATTATTTGATGACTCTCTTGCAGTTCCCTGAAAGTGATGGGGAGATTAAAAAAAAGTGATATAGGGATGAGAAAGTTCATCATCAGTTTGCCTTGTAAAGGACAATGGGAAACAACTTTAACTTCTTGACAATGACCATGGTGCAAGAATCACCTAATTTCTCCTCTAATCACCTTCTGACCTTTTTTCCTTTTCTCGTGACTCTCAGGAATTGTGCAAGTAAACTAATCTGGAAAGATGAAGTTGTGCTACATACCCCCCATGCTCTGCCCCCACTCCTACTCATCATGTTCCCTACACTTTCTCCATCAACATTTAAAACAAAGCCACTGTCATTTCCTAAAATGACAATGGCCAGTTTGTGAACTTAAAAGAGGCAGAAAGTATCTAAAATCAATAACCTTAAAAGAATTTGTTACTAAGTGCAGACTAGTTTTAGGTTTCAAATTCACATGGAAACATTCACGTGGAAAACCCAGAAGGCTGATTTACTGAAGCTACTGCTGTTAATGTGGCTAAGCTACTACTCTTTACTACCGGCCTAGTCAAGTTTCATGGTTTACAGAACTACCTGCGTCAAGGTAAATCCCAAGATTCAAGGTCTAGGAAACCTCACCTTCTTTTACGTTCTTTTCCACTTGAAACAGAACAGAAAGAAACAAAAGACTGAACAAAACATTAAAAAAACATAAATCACTAGTGAAAGGAGAAATATAACTATACTACTGTTAACTAGCCAAATACTCAGCAGTTATGAAATGCATGGTTTTGATCAAACTCAATATAAAGAACCTAGAAAAATATAAACCTGGCTCTGCAAACTTCCAAATGTTTGTATCTCCCTTACCATTGAGGGCAAATCTGACCAGCGTTATAAAGAGTTAAATACACTATTCTTAAAGAGAAATTAACAATTTGCTAATTGTTAATCTTAAAGAAAGATTTTGGGTTTGTCCTTCATAATATATGAAAACTAACTGTAGATCTTACTTATATTTAGCTCATATTTATAATCTCTAAAAATATCAATATTTTAATTACTAATAATTTCTAGATTTTTTACTATTTACATGGTCAGACTATCCTACCCATAGATATAAAATAGATTTCTTTTTTTAATATAACAGATCTCAAAGTTTTTGGTCTAAAGCAACCTTAAACAGATACATAGTTGTACAAGGGAGTATTTTAATAGTCTTTTCAGATAATTATGGATATTTTACCTTGATACTACACCAAAATTTGATAAACTGTTACCTATCATCTTTTTTTAAAGATATTTATTTATTTAACAGAAAGAGTGAGAGAGCACAGGCAGGAGGAGCAGCAGAGGGAGAGGGAGAAGGAGGCTCCCCACTGAGCCAGGAGCCCGATGTGGGGTTTGACCCCAGGACCCCGGGATCATGACCTGAGCCAAAGGCAGGCGCTTAACCAACTGAGCCACCCAGGTGCCCCTATCATCTCTTAATGATTAGTTACAATGTGCAATCTAAGGATTCCAACCCTGAATCTTGAGGTCCTTGAAGGGCTCATAAACCACACTTTGAGAATGGCTGTTGTTTCAAATCATTAACTCTACTTGATTGCAAAAGTAACTAAATTGATATCTATTGGTTTTTGGCTTATTCAGATGGTATATCATCTTGGTGCATTCAGAATCTCTGTGGGCTAGGCAGTATTTTATAAGTGCTTTAGTAAATAATGATGTATAACTTGAATGTATTAATTACAGAAAAAAGCTGATGTACATGTATACAGGAAAGAGTGGTAGGAGATGATGCAGAATGGACTATTTTTCATTGTTAAGTCACGTCTATTTGAACTATATATATGTATTTTATACTTTGATAAAATTGTAAATATATAACCTCTCACATATTACAATAACTTTGAATAAGGATGTCAAATCTTTGCTCTTTTTATTCAGTCAGTTGAAAAGGAAAAAAATATGGTAATTCTATTATAAAACAAAATAATAATTTCCTTTCCTTTAAGAGTTCTTTGGCTTATTAGGCATTCCCTGTCATCCTCGTCACATTTTTTTTTAAGGATTTATTTGAGAGAGGGAGAGAGCGAGCACGTGTGCACATGTGCGTGGGTGGGAGGAAGGGGAGATGGACAGGGAAAGAGAGAGTCTTAAGCACACTTGGTGCTGAGTGCAGAGCTGATGGTCGAGGTGGGCTTGATCTCATGACCCTGAGTTCATCACCTGGGCAGAAACCAAGAGTCAGACACTCAACCGAATGTGCCACCCAGGCGCCCCCTCCTCACATTTCTTTTTGTTGTCCCAAATACCATATGTATCTTTGGAGAGTATTTTCTACCCAAACCAGGAATTTGTTCAAAGTTTTCCCAACAGAAAGCTCACAATATGTACCTGCCAGGACCCAGAGCACCATGACACAGATGAAACCTAACATTTGTAACTGTCCTCATTTCTACTGTGATCTAGGAAAGAACTGCTGTTTCAAGTAAATGTACAGGTGCCAAAGGGTAAGTGATGAAATGAAGGGTGTTTGTTTGAACTAAGGGCCTTTCACCACCTAAAATAAGACTGAGGGGTGTGTCAGAAATTAAGGGACAAGGGTTTCTCAAACATAAACAGTCAATACCCTTAATTTCCAGCCCTCCTGCCACCTCTCTGTCCACTGCGGTCTTATGTACAGATTGTTCAAGCTTAACACTTTTCTATGTGATGAATGACAACTTTCTATGGATCTTCCTTAAATACTAGTCAACTACCTTTTGCTCAGCGGAGCAAAACCTCAAGGCTAAAATTTTTTGAAAAGGAAGAAATACAAATTTATCAATAACACAGAGACATGTGAACAAAAGCCCAGTATTGAGAAAGGCTTCCAGAGAACAGAATTTAGTGCCACCACCAAATGACATGCATTATAAATATTCCTGGCTTATTTCATGAAATGGGTTTAAGTTTTCCTACAAGGCTTCCTGGCAATTAATATATATCACCTTTTAGATCAATATATCACTATTATAGTATTAGAGCTACTTTTGCTGTACCATCAACAAAGCCAGGCAAGCTATTCAATGAATGACAAACATGGGGAAATTTTGGCTATTTGCAACTTCAACTACAAATTCCCTAAGAGGGGCACCTGGGTGGCTCAGTCAGTTAAACATAGGACTCTTTTTTTTTTTTTTTTTTTAAGATTTATTTATTTTAGAGAGGGAGGGAGAGGGAGAGGTGCGTGGCCAGGAGAAGGGGCAGAGGGAGAGAGAATCTCAAGCAGATTCTCCGCTGAGCCCTACATGGGGCTTAATCTAACAATCCTGAGATCATGATCTAAGCTGAAATCAAGAGTCAACACTTAACAACTGAGCCACCTAGGGGCCCCTAAATATGTGACTCTTCATTCTCCCCTCAGGTCTTGACCTCAGGGTTGTGAGTTCAAGCCCCACGTTGGGCTCCACACCGGGCATGGAGTCTACTTAAAAAAATGAAAAGTAAAAAAATAAATTCCATAAGAAACTACAGAATGCCCAAGACTTAATAATAGTAAGTGAAAAATCAATTTTTGTTTATTTCTGCTTGACTGGGACTACACTGATGCAGACTTCCAATTAATTTATCTTGACTTTGTTTAATGCTCTAATAACAGCCCTATGATGTTGCTATAACAACCCAAATTTTTAAATGTCAAACCTAATCTCTTGTAGTTGTTTTAAAAAAGAGGATTAGGAGCGCCTGGGTGGCCCAGTCAGCTGGGTGTTGGATTCTTGATTTTGGCTCAGGTCATATCAGAATCATGAGATCAAGCTCTGCATCAGGCTCTGCCTCAGTGTGCAGTCTGCAGGAGATTCTCTCTCTCTTCCTCTGCCCCTCCTCCTGCTTGCTCTCAAAATAAAAATAAATATTTATTTATTAATAAAATTAAATAAAATCTTATTAAATTAAATAAAATCTTATTTTAAAAATTTTTAATTAATAAAAATAAAATCTTAAATTGAAAAATAGAGGATTTAAAAGTTTTTGTTTTTTTTTTTAAAGATTTTATTTATTTATTTGAGAGAGAGAATGAGACAGAGAGAGAGAGCATGAGATGGGGGAGGATCAGAGGGAGAAGCAGACTCCCCACCGAGCAGGGAGCCCGATGCGGGACTCAATCCCGGGACTCCAGGATCATGACCTGAGCCGAAGGCAGTCGCTTAACCAACTGAGCCACCCAGGCGCCCCGAGGATTTAAAGTTTTTTAAGTACTACAGAGAACTGATGAAGTTGATCGTATCTGCAAATGAACAAAGTAATGTGCAAGCTTAAAGGTAGTGAATACACATATATGTACGTGTGTGTATACATATGTGTGTACACATATTTACTTATTTAATTCTCTTTTGTCAATCTCAGCCAATATCATACTCAATAATCTGAATCTGTAACACTTTTTTTTTTCTTTAAAGATTTTATTTATTTGACAGAGAAAGCACAAGCAGAGGGAGAGAGAGGGAGAAGCAGGCTCCCTGCTGAGCAAGGAGCCTGATGTGGGACCCGATCCCAGGACCCTTGGGATCACGACCCAGGCCGAAGGCAGCCGCTTAACCAACTGAGCCACCCAGGCGTCCCTCTGTAACACTCTTTAATTCTCCTTGTAAGACAATGATTTCTGGCATCCATTCAACCAAATAAGCATAATTTTAGGCAAGTGGGTGGGGTAAAGAAGTATGGTCCCTGATATGTGTAGAAACTCTCGATTCAGGTTCTGGTTTCCCTATTGAGGGTTAATCTTAGTACTTTATTTCTCTTCTCGCCGTAACAGTGCAATTTCTTTCAAAGGTAAGTAATCTACTTGTAGACTTACAGAATAGATAATATTGATATATATTAATATGCATTTTAAATTGAGAATCAGAGTTTTCAAAATTAGGGAAAGAGAAACTTCTACTTACTTTTAAAGTCTGATTTGCAAACTATAAGCATAATCAAACTAATTCCAATAAAAATATCTCTCCCTTTGGGGCGCATGAGTGGCTCAATCAGTTAAGCATCTGCTTTCAGCTCAGGTCATGATCGCAGGGTCCTGGGATAGAGCCCCATATTGGGCTCCCTGCTCAGCAGGGAGCCTGCTTCTCCCTCTCCCTCTGCCCCTCCCCCCGACTCAGGTTCTCACTCAGCTCTGCACGTGCACTCTCCCGTTTTCTTTCGAATAAATAAATAAACAATCTTAAAAAAATCTCTCTTTAATAATTTAATATAAACCTCAAGAGTGCATGAAAAATTATGAACTTGTTAAAATGTTCATTATAAAAAGGTTTCAAGATACTAGCAACTATTTCTACTACAGCTAACAAATAGCAAAACATGAGACCCAACTTAGCATCTTTTACTACTAGGGTTCTGGCTCCCAATTTTCTAAGAGTAAGTAGACTTCTTTTTTTTTTTTTAATATTTTATTTATTTATTTGAGAGAGAGAATGAGATAGAGAGAGCACAAGAGGGGGGAGGGTCAGAGGGAGAAGCAGACTCCCCGCCGAGCAGGGAGCCTGATGCAGGACCCGATCCCGGGACTCCAGGATCATGACCTGAGCCGAAGGCAGTCGCCCAACCAACTGAGCCACCCAGGCGCCCCGAGTAAGTAGACTTCTAAGGGGACATAGTATGAAGAACAATAAATCTTCAGTTTAACATTGCTCCTAGTGAATTACTACTTCAAGAAGAAAAAAGTGACGCTCATTAACTATTAAATACCATCCAGGATGAAAAGTAATAGTCTTATAACACAAAGAAATGAAAAGACATTCCATGCTCATGGATTGGAAGAACAAATACTGTTAAAATGTCTATGCTACCCAAAGCAATCCACACATTTAATGCAATCCCTATCAAAATACCAACAGCATTTTTCACAGAAGTAGAACAAGCAATCCTACAGTTTGTATGGAACCAGAAATAGCCAAAGCAATCGTGAAAAAGAAAAGAAAAACTAAAGGGATCAAAACTCCAGATTTCAAGTTAAATCACAAAGCTGTAGTAATCAAAACATTAATGGTATTGGCACAAAAATAGAAACACAGATCAATGGAACAGAATAGAAAATCCAGAAATAAACCCACAATTATATGGTCAATTAATCTTCAACAAAGAATATCCAATGGCAAAAATATAGTCTCTTCAACAAATGGTGTTGGGAAAACTGGATAGCTACATGCAAACGAATGAAACTGGACACTTTTTACAATATACACAAAAGTAAATTCAAAATGGATTAAAGATCTAAATGTGAGACCTGAAACCATAAAAATCCTAGGAGACAAAAACGGCAGTAACTTCTTTCACATTGGCCATAAAAACTTCTTTCCAGGTATGTCTCCTGACATAAGGGAAACAAAAGCAAAAATAAACTATCGGGACTACATCAAAATAAAAAGCTTCTGTGCAGTGAAAAGAAACAATCAACAAAACGGGAAGACAACCTAAAGAATGGGAGAAGATATTTGCAAATGACATATCCAATAAAGGGTTAGTATTCAAAATCTATAAAGAACTTATAAAACTCAACACCCAAAAAATAATAAGAATCCAATTAAAAATAGGCAGAAGGCATGAACAGACATTTCCTCAAGGAAGACCTATAGATGGCCAACAGACACATGAAATGATGCTCAACATCACTCATAATCAGGGAAATGTAAATTAAAACTACAACGAGGTATCACCTCACACTTCTCAGAATGGCTAAAATCAGTAACTTAAGAAACAAAAGGTGTTGGTGAGGATGTGGAGAAAAAGGGGCCCTCATGTACTGTTGGTGGGAATGCAAACTGGTGCAGCCACTGTGGAAAATAGTATGGAGGTTCCTCAAAAAGTTAAAAATAGAACTAACTCACAATCCAGCAATCGTACTTCTGGGTATTTACCCAAAAAATACAAGAACACTAATTCAAAGGGATACATGCACCCCTATGTTTATTGCAGCATTATTTATAATAGCCAAGATATGGAAGCAACCCAACTGTCCATCGACTGATGAACGGATAAAGAGGTAAACTAATAAAACACTGTATGTTAACTACTAGAACTATAATAAAAACTTGAAGTCTTTTTTATTTATTTATTTTTTATTTATTTATTTTTTTAAAAGATTTTATATATTTATTTATTCATGGCAGACAGAGAAAGAGAGAGAGAGAAGCAGAGGGAGAAGCAGGCTCCCAAGGAGCAGGGAGCCCGATGCGGGACTCGATCCCAGGACCCTGGGATCATGACCTGAGCCGAAGGCAGATGCTTAACCGTCTGAGCCACCCAGGCGCCCCTGAAGTCTTTTTTAAAAAAATACTTATTTTAGAGAGAAAGAGGGCGTGTGAGCCAAGGGAGGGGGTAAAGGGAGAGGGAGAGGCAGAGAATCTCAAGCAGACCCCTGCAGAGCCTGATGCAGGGCTCGATCTCAGGATCCTGAGACCATGACCTGAGCCAAAACCAACAGTCAGCTGCTTAAAAGACTGAGCCACCCAGGTGCCCCCAGTAATAGTCTTATAGTAGCAGATTAATTCTTTATTCTTGTATTTAACAACTTCCTAAGAGCCATACTGCATTCCTTGGGTATTTCACCCTTCCTTTCTACTACCCAAGCACAAACTGTGGTGTAACTTTCTTTATAAACACTACAATCCCAAAGAACAAGGGTTAGTTTCTATTCGTGCAAATGAAGGGGCATACCTTGTTAATAAAGATTCATACAAAAGCAGGATTTTAGTGTTATGATTCTAAAGAGGATCAATTATCAATATCCTAAATTTCATGAATGTTTTTGCAATTCAGATTTTTAAACTTAAACATAATAGGACTATATAATCATTTAAAAAAATTATATCAGGTTATACACCAAACTTTTTTGCCATTCATTTAATAAAATTTGAGTGCTTGGAGTGAAAGTAGTAAACTAAACAGACATGGTCCCTGCCCTCATGGAGTTTAGATTCTAGGGAAGAAAGAAAAAAAAAAAGGTAATGTATCTGAAACTTTATACTGGTTGGAGGTTGTGAGGGGTAGATAATAATTCTCTTTCCATATACTGTGTTGTTTGATTTGTTCCAACCAACATTACTTTATAATTACATATATATAATATATATATAATAAATATATTACCTTATAATAAAAAAACACAAAGTAGCAAAGTAATAAAAGATGACAAGTTATACATACTCATTACAGAGAAATTAGAGGATATACCTATATAAATAGAAAATAAAGTCTGCCCAGGGGCACCTGGGTGGCTCAGTCTGTTAAGCACCTGACTCTTGGTTTCAGCTCAGGTCATGATCTCAGGGATCAAGCCCCACATCGGGCTTTGCACTCAGTAGGGAGTCTGCCTGAGGATTTTCTCTCTCCCCCCCTCCCTCCTACTCCCCCACCCACCCAATTGCATGCTCTCTCTCTCTCAAATAAATAAATCTTTAAAAGATGATTCTTGCCTGTCATTTACCATCCTCCTATCATTTATTCACATTTTGATGAAGATTCTCTTAAACTTCTAGGATAGTGATACATAAGCATATATGTAATATAAACATTGAGTTATATTTCATGCTGCTTTATAGCCTGCTTTTTCCATTTAGTATCAGAAATATTTTTCAGGATGTGTCCAGATCTATAGTATTATTTCTGAATAGTGGCTTTCTACTTTATGGTAAGGTTTAAGACAGACAATACCTGACATCTTCATTTTTTTCTACATTTAAAGTTCATGGATTATTTAACATTAGATGAGTTAAAAAACAGGTAACTCTTCAATATTACAGGTCTGTGGGTTTCTCAGGGCTCAGAATTAAGATTCCTGGGCCAAAGTTGGACACCTACTCAAATGAAGTGGTAAATTCATTTTTACTTTTTACTGCAAGCCCTTAACTTCAGAGCACTTTCCCACTTCACTATGGTTAGCTACCCAGGCTACCCCTCAAAGTCACGCCACAAAGAAATGAATGTATGTTTTAATATACATTAGAAAATAACAGTATAATAAACTAAGACAAAACCCATGAAATCAAGTTAGTTTAGTTCTCTTTAATAGTGGGGCTTATTTGCAGGGATAAGGAGGCAGATGAGGATGTCCAGAAATTAGAAAAAAACTTCTATGGATATTTCAAAGCTTTAAGCATAGTTCATAGAACCAATTCTTTATTGTATCAGTCACAATTAAAATGTATACTTACAAGTTTCCTTTTCCTTCATACTGTTGTATCATTCGCACTTATCACACTCATTAGCAAAGATTGAAGCTTTTTTATCTCATAAACCAGAGAGGAAAGAAGAAAAGGGAAAAAGAAGAGATATTCTGGTAATGCTACTATGGAAGAGTTGGAAGTAGAGGAGGGAAAAGTAAGGGACTTTTGAAGTATGTATTTAGAATTCATGATGGAATCACACTTCAGTTAATCTCAGTTGTGAGGGGCACCTTGGTGGCTCAGCCTGTTAAGCGTCTGCCTTCGTTCGGCCCAGGTCATGATCCCAAGGTCCTGTGATGGAGCCCCACATTGGGCTCCCTGCCTGGCGGGGGGGCCTGCTTCTCCCCCTTCCCTCTGCCGCTCCCCTTTGCTTGTGCTCTCTCGCTCTGTCTCTCAAATAAATAAATAAAATCTTTAAAAAAAAAAAAAAATCTCAGTTGTGAGTGAGCAAAGGGAAGAGAAAGTCAACTGCATGATTCCCTAGGAAGAAAAGGATAATTCAAGAGGCACCACTGCTTTAGGAGACCTTAGTCTTAAAGACCGTATCAGAAACAAAGGCAAAAAGTATAGTTTTATTCCAAATCCACATACTGATGTGATAAAAGCATTTAGTAATTTATAAAAATGAAATTTTCATTTACTGATAATTTCCATAATTCTAATTTTATCTAATACTAAAAATCTACTCTAGCCCACCAAAATCTTTGTTTTTCTGAATACATCATGCCACATGGAGTTAATTTCCTCCATGACATCTTAGTGCTTCTTAGGTAGTGTTCTGAAAACTCTAAGATACTAAACTGTATGTCTACTTCTTTCTTTTATAAGTAACTATTTCCTGGGGCCCCTGGGTGGCTCAGTCGTTAAGAGTCTGCCTTCGGCTCAGGTCATGATCCCAGGGTCCTGGGATCGAGCCCCGCATCGGGCTCCCAAGGAGCCTGCTTCTCTCTCTCCCACTCCCCCTGCTTGTGTTCCCTCTCTCACTGGGTCTCTCTCTGTCAAATAAATAAATAAAAATCTTTAAAAAAAAAAAAGTAACTATTTCCCTAATTAGTTTAGTTGTGTACTTTTAGATCATGAATTAAGGACAGAGACTATTCTTACTACTTTTGAAAAATTTAACCTCCTGGGCACCTGGGTGGCTCAGATGGTTAGGCATCTGCCTTCGGCTCAGGTCATGATCCCGGGGTCCTGGGATCGAGTCCCGCATCAGGCTCCCTTCTCCTTGGGGAGCCTGCTTCTCCCTCTGCCTCTGCCTCTGTCTCTCATGAATAAATAAAATCTTTAAAAAAAAAATTTAACCTCCTCCCACCTCCAAGAGTTAGCATTAGATGAACTTCAAGGAATCTGATTTCCCCAGTTTTTGAGAAGCAGAGAAAAATATGCAACCAGGAAAAGCCCTCCAGTGATACGATGTTATGCTTTCTGGATCTAGTGCCCTATATACTCAAAGAAACAGAAAAGTTTGTTTTTATTTGCTATTTTGTATTTATTTATTTTTTTTTTAGAAAGAGTGGGCATGAGAGCAGGAGGGAGAGGGAGACAGAAATCTTAAACAGGCTCCACCCCAGTACTGAGCCTGACTTGGGGCTTGATCTCACAACCCTGAAATCATGACCTAAGCCAAAATCAGGAGTTGGACACTTAACTGCCTGAGCCACCCAGGCACCCCTTGTTTGTTTTTAAATAAAGAAAAAAAATCACTGAAGACAACTTTTGGCACATTGAACTTAATCTAATCAGTCTCACTTTCTGAGTTATTACTACACCAGCAGATCGTGCCTTCTGTAATGCTTCATTTTTGCCTGCTTCTCACAGACTGAAAAATTGGCTATTGTCCATGTTTAGGCCAAGTCCTGTTCCCTTTCACATGCTAATTTATTTCTTGCTTGGGCAAGAGTCTCCAAATATAAACCCATTTCACATCTTATAAAATAAAGAATGTGAGTAGTAGCAAAGAAGGGGAAGTTGGGAGGCTTTATCCTTCAATGGCAGCTTCTGCTTGGCAGAATTCCAGGTTATATTCTGGAATACCTGTATATGTTCTGTTTTTCTTCAGCAATCTGAAAATACATTCACCAAATCAAGATCTAAGTGGGCCATTTTAATTTATTAATGTAAGACCTGTCTTGTTCCAGAATCTAAAAAAATGTACTGGTTAGATTAAAATTACAAACAGATATGTTGTTAGGGTTGTGTCATTTCCATTACTTTGAATAGACATGAGTATTTGAATATAGTAGGTGGTATTTCTGCTAGAATCTACTTCACTTCCAGTATTCTGAACCCTAATGGGGAGCATAAGTGGATTACAATTCATTGAAAGATAACAAAGAAACCTTTTCTTTTTCTTGCAAAAGACTGAGTTTAACTATTCACTAACAGAAATAATTAACACTATACTTACTGTCACGTAAACATATCTTAAGTTTTCAGGACTAGAGACAATGTAGTAATATACTAACATTTCATTTCAAAGCTTTATTCTCATTCTGAATGTTCTCAAACCATATTTTAAAATATATATTCCTTCATCCCTTTCTAGTAACTTCTTGTACACATGGTAATTCTTTAATAAACATCCCTTGAATGAGTCTGAACTTCATTATTATGCTACCTTTGACCCTCATTATCTCAAAAAAATAAGTTGTTTTGTTTTCTTGTTTGTTTTATCAGTTAACAAACAAACCACAGAAGAGTATTAAAATTGAGTACTGTTTGTCTGGCATTAAATCATTACCTACCATTCTCAAATGTATACTTGCAAAGTTTTTAAAATTTTATTTTATTTAAATTCAATTAACATACAGTGCATTATCCGTTTCATAGGTAGAGTTCAGTGATTCATCAGTCTTATATAACATCTAGTGCTCATTACATCACATACCCTCCTTAATGCCCATCACCCTGTTAACCCATTCCCCCTTCCCCTCCAACAACCCTGAGTTTGTTTCCTATGGTTAAGAGTCTCTTATGGTTTATCTCCCTCTCTGATTTCATCTTGTTTTATTTTTTGATGGCTGAATAATATTCCATTGTGTGTGTGTATATATATATATATATATATATATATATATATATATATATATACCACAACTTCTTTATCCATTTATCTGTCGATGGGACATCTGGGCTCTTTCCATAGTTTGTCTATTATGAACATGCAAAACTTTTTTAGAAGATGTTCATAGACACTAAAGATGTGGCAAAAAGAAGTCAGCATTATTACCTCAAAATATACTACAGTTAAACTTAAATATGGGATGCCTGGGTGGCTCAGTTGGTTAAGTATCTGCCTTCAGCTCAGGTCATGATGCCAGGGTCCTGGGATCGAGTCCCACACTGAGCTCCCTGCTCAGCGGGGAGCCTGCTTCTCCCTCTGCCTGCCACTTCCCCTGCTTGTCTCTCTCTCTGTCTGACAAATAAATAAAATCTTAAAAAAAAAAAAAAAAAACTTAAATAGCCTTCTTAATTGCTGACAATACTGTATTGTCTTTTAAGATAATTATCAGTTCCTTTATTAGAAATATATAATTTCAAATTAGTGTTTTATTTTCCTGGAAACTACAGTAATTGTTAAACCATTCGTTTTCCCTCTACTAACTCCATCAAGTAGTATTCTAGGTGACAGAGTAAATACAAACAACATCATTACACAATCACAATAGAAAGGATGTGTCTTGTGTACCTGGAGGGCTCAGTCGGTTAAGTGTCTGCCTTTGGCTCAGGTTATGATCCCAGGGTCTTGGGATCGAGTCCCTTGTCAGGCTCCCTGCTCAGCGGGGAGCCTGCTTCTCCCTCTCCCTCTGCCCCTCCCCTCATGCTCTCTCTCTCTCATACTCCCTCTCTCTCAAAGTAAATAAATAAAATCTTTTAAAAAAAAATGTCTTTTTTTTTTTTAAGATTTTATTTATTTATTTGACAGAGAGAGACACAGCGAGAGAGGGAACACAAGCAGGGGGGAGAGGGAGAGGGAGAGGAAGAGGGAGAAGCAGGCTTCCCGCTGAGCAGGGAGCCCGATGTGGGGCTCGATCCCAGGACCCTGGGATCATGACCTGAGCCGAAGGCAGACACTTAACAACTGAGCCACCCAGGCGCCCCTCTTTCATTTTTATTTAAGTAATCTCTACACCCAACATGGGGCTCAAATTCACGCATGATCAAGACTCGCACACTCTTCTGAAAAAGCCAGCCAGGCACCCCAAGGATGTGTATTTCTAATCTCCAGAGGAGGTATTTCAAACCTGAATTCCACTGACCCCATTAGGGATTCACTTAGCGGAGCAAAATAAAAGCCTGCATCTAATAGAGTAAACTTGTGAAGATAAGATTTGAAGCACTGTTGCTGATGTATCCAAAAGAGGGCAAGAAAGTCCCCCAAGTCAATAAAGACACCCCCATTCCATTTAACTTATGGCATTTAAGAGAATTTGGGGGGCACATGGCTAGCTCAGCCAGTGGACCGCGCAACTCTTGGTCTTGGAGTTGTGAGTTCAAGCCCCATGTTGGGTGTAGAGCTTACTTAAAAAAATTTTTTTTAGGGGGGCAAATCGGAGGGGTAGACGAACCATGAGAGATAATGGACTCTGAAAAACAAACTGAGGGTTCTAGAGGGGAGGGGGGGTGATGGGTATTGAGGAGGGCACGTTCTGCATGGAGCACTGGGTGTTATGCACAAACAATGATTCACGGAACACTACATCTAAAACTAATGATGTAATGTATGGGGATTAACATAACAATAAAAAATTTAAAAAAAAGACAAACTGATGAACACTGAGTAATGTACAGAATTGTTCAATCACTATATTGTATTTCTGAAACCAATATAACGCTGTATGTTAAATGTATTAGATTTAAAGTAAAAACTTAATTAAAAAAAAAAAGCCCCTTTACTATCCAAAACAGTTTAACACACCAGAGCGCATTATCAAGCTTTCATTCACTCAATAATCTTCAGTGATTTACACAGTAAGAGCAAAATCAAATGGAAGAAATATTTTTCAACAAATGATCAAATATGCAGCTTACAATGCTTGTACATTTTGAGGAATTTCTCTTTTATATGAAGGCTAAGTCATTGTAATCAAATCAGATTAGATTCAACAGTATTATGAGCTGTGAGTAGTAACGGAATTGTATGGACAACCAACAGAGCTGGATCCTGCTTCTTCTGCATAAATGGTCAGTTGTACTCCTCAATAAGCTTAGCCCTTGCAGCCAAGTCTCCCTGTTGGTAGATGTGAGCTCGTGCTGTCGTTGTGTGTACTGTGACCCCAGAAGAGAAATCACCATTTCCTTAAGATCATTATTATTGTTTTATCACTTCTTTATAGGATATGAGGGCTCAAACATCTCAACTATACTAATCTTGGCATACAGATCCATTATAAAATGGATCCTAGGGGGCGCCTGGGTGGCTCAGTCGTTAAGCGTCTGCCTTCGGCTCAGGTCACCCTGGGATCGAGTCCCACATCGGGCTCCCTGCTCGGCGGGAAGCCTGCTTCTCCCTCTCCCACTCCCCCTGCTTGTGTTCCTGCTCTGTCTCTCTCTCTCTGTCAAATAAATAAATAAAATCCTTAAAAAAAAAAAAAATGGATCCTAGGACCAGGAAAAGAGAAAAAAAAATTACAGGGAAAAAAGCATGGAGAAAAATTTCAGTTTGTCAGTGCAAGTTAAAGGAAGAATAACATACAACTCAGAAGGGTAACCTGGAGTCATATATTGAAGACTAAAATCTATCCAGACGAATACTAAATTTGGTAGGCACTAGGAAAGCCATGAGAAGATTTTGACTAGAGAAATGACATGATCAGAACTGGTGGCACATTACAGAACAGACTGGAAAAGGGGAATGGCAATGATGGTACAAGGCCACCACTGCAACAATCATGGCAACAGCCGATACTAGGGAGTAATGATAAAATGAAAAGTGGGGTGGGGTTGGGGGGAGAGAATGGACACAAGAGATAAAAAAGAAGAGAAGCGTTTGGCACATAATTGCATTTGGAAGGGCAGGGGCCCCCATCAGGGAAGTATTTAGATGACTGACTCAGAGGTTTTAAGCCTAACTACTTGAAAGAATGTAGTCAGAAGGAAAGACAAGATTTGGGAATGAAGGGAAGTTGAAAACAGGCAGAAATAATGAACCTTAGGCAACATTTTAAGTTTGAAATGCCCAGGAGATAATTAGAAAAGCAGATCACTGATAACAGTAATCAATATCTGTACTTAAGGAATTTAAAATCTGTATTCTGGTTACAGCTTGAGATTTAGATTTGGTAGTGATTCTACCAGAAATTCCCCAAAAGCTATGGGAACAAATAAGCTCTTCAAAAAAGAGCAGAGAAGACCAAAAGAAACCCTATCAATGTAAGAATAGAAATTCTAAATATTCCAAATACTAAAAAACCATTTGAAATGTTAATATCAAGTGCTAAAAACATTTTAACAAAATACTGGCTTTTAAAGAGGATGTACCTTGATACATTTAAATACATTTCTCAAAAAGATAGTGTCTCAATCATATATGACACTGTATTAAAACACACAAACTTTAACTTGCTCTTTCTATTCAAAAACCACTTAGAAGAAGGTGGTCAAAAGGTACAAACTTCCAATTATAAGATAAGTACCAGCGATGTGAAGTACAACATGATGACTATAGTTAACACTGATATATGATATATATGAAGGTTAAGAGAGTAAATTCTGAGTCCTCTTCAGAAGGAAAAAAAATTTTTTTGCTCTTTATCTAATGAGTTGAGGATGGATGCTAACTAAACTTACTTATTGTGGCAATCATTTCACAATATATGCTAGTCAAGCCATTATGCTGTATAACTTAAACTTATATGGTGATGTCAATTATATCTCAAAATAAACTGGGAAAAAAAACCCTACTTCTCTCTATAGAGGTATTCTAGTTAATCAGTTAAGAAGGAATGTTAAGAGAGGGACGCCTGGGTGGCTCAATCTGTTAAGCGCCTGCCTTCGGCTCAGGTCGTGATTCCAGAGTCCTGGGATCAAGTCCCGCATCAGGCACCCTGCTCAGTGTGGAGCTTGCGTCTCCCTCTCCCTCTGCTCCTCCCCCTCACTCTCTCTCAAATAAATAAATAAAATCTTTCTTTCTTAAAGATTTTATTAGAGAGAGAGAGAACACAAGCAGGGGGAGTGGCAGGCAGAGGGAGAAGCAGGCTCCCCGCTGAGCAGGGAGCCTGATGCGGGACTCGATGCCAGGACCTTGGGATCATGACCTGAGCCGAAGGCAGACGCTTAAAAGACTGAGCCACGCAGGTGCTCTAAATAAATCTTAAAAAAAAAAAAAAAAAAAAACCAAAAGGAATGTTAGAGAATTAAAGGCCATTTGCAAACCACTAATGAGAAAATGGAACCATGCCATTAATATAGCAGAGTCAGTGATAACCAAACATAGGCCTCCTGATGGAAATATACGTCATCACCTAGGAATTATATTTTGTCCTCTCCCCCACACTGTCCCTACTCTCAGAAATCAAACCTGAACTGATCTAAGCATGCTTGAAGTCTTCAACCTAGCTACCAACTTACAGGATCAAGGGACATGTTGAACTAAAACATGTTAAAACTATTCCAGAGGGATATATTCAACAAAATCCAGAATGAGGGAAACTTCAGGAAAAATAACCTGGTTGCTTCAGCAAATAAATTATGAGGAATGAGAAAGGGGGAAACTGTAGATTAAAAGATCTATCAACCAAATGTAATATGTGACTGTGTTTGGATCCCAAATCAAACAAACCAATTATTTAAAAGCAACTTGGGGGGGTGGGTGGTAGTGCCTGGGTGGCACAGTCGGTTGAGCATCCAACTCTTGGTTTTGGCTCAGGTCGCCATATCAGGGTAATAAGATGGAGTCCCACTTCAGGCTCCGTCCGCACTCAGCATGGAGTCTGCCTGACTTCTCCCTCTGTTCCTCCAAACCGTGCTTTCTCTCTCTCAAATAAATATATAGATCTTAAAAAATTAAAAAGAAAAAGCTTAGGGATACAACGCCTGGCTGGCTCAGTCAATAGAGCATGTGACTCTTGATCTCGGGGTCCTGAGCTCAAGCCCCACACTGGATGTAGAGCTCACTTAAAAAACAAAAGAACGCCAACTGAGGAAAATTTGAATACTGCCTGGTTATTTGGTTATGTTCATTTTTACAGGTGAGATAATAGTATGTGGTTATGATTTTTTGAATCATATCTTTTAGAGATATACTGAAATATTCGTAGACGGAGTAATTATGTACATACGACTTGCTTCAGAATAATCCACTAGCAGTTGTGGGGGAGTAGAAAAGGGTATAGATGAAACACTGGCTCTCAATTATGTTTGAAATTTTTCGATAGTAGTTTGTTTAGAGGAGAATAAATTTAAAAAATCACTATCAATCACACCAATAGAACTACAAAGAGGACAGGAATGGATTTGTTTTATTTCCCAGACTTACAACCTGAGCAGCCCTGGGCTAGTCACACAATGTCTTAATTGCCCCCACTGGTTAAATGGAGACAAATACCATCTGATAAACCCACAAAATCATATTTGGTCAAGCTAGAGACCTCGGAGATACTGTTAACTCTGGCTGCCCCAGTTTCCCACATCTGGTCTGCCACTGAATCCTGTGTGCTCCCCGCCTCTTCCCTCCTACCACTACTGTCCATCACTGTGGTCTCACACACTCCCAACAGACTTCCTTCAGCCTGTTTCCCACATTGTATGCAGAGTGAGGTTCCTAAAATGCAAAATATGATCCTCAACTCCACTTAAAACCCTTAAACTGGGGCGCCTGGGTGGTTCAGTCATTAAGCGTCTGCCTTCGGCTCAGGTCATGATCCCAGGGTCCTGGGATCGAGCCCCGCATCGAGCCCCCACATCGGGCTCCCTGCTTGGCGGAGAGCCTGCTTCTCCCTCTCCCACTCCCCCTGCTTGTGTTCCCTCTCTCACTGTCTCTCTCTGTCAAATAAATAAAATCTTAAAAAAAAAAACAAAAAAAAATCACCCTAAACCGCCTTTGATTAGCTTCAATGCAAGAGTGCTTCCTTAAATTTTTAACCTAGTCCCTTCCCTAATTCTTTAAAATGACTTATAAGGCCTTCCATTATCTGATATTATCTACCTCTCCAACTTCCATCTCTCCCTAATTTCCCTGCTCCCTCTTATGCTTTAGCTTTGGTAAATTCTTGCAGTTTTTCCAATGTACCCTGTATTCTGACTGTAGCTTCAGCATTCATGGCTGGAATGCTCTCCACCATCACTTCCCGGCCTAGTTAGCTCCTAACCTTCAAGTCTAAAAAGTTAAATAGCATTCCTCAGAGAGGTGTACCCAGACTGCTTCTATACTGGGTTGGGTATCTTCTCATAGTACAGAATACACTATTTCGTTCCACAGGAACCTGTACTCCCTCTATCATAACACTCGATATATGTTTATAAAGAGTACTTGTGGTAATCACTGTTACCTATCTGCTCTCCAGTTAAACTACAAACTCCAGGAGGGATAGGGCCAGAACTTGTTCATTGCCAAATCCTAAGTCTCTCATAGTGCCTAATAGCTAATAACAAATTGCTGAATACAAAAATATTCACAACTCTCTGGTCTGTTATTCTCACATCCAAGTTCCATCTTCCTAGTCTTCATCTGCAACAAAAACAGACTGGCCATATAGGTATTTACAGGGACCTAAATCCTATATACAGGGATGCATTATAAAGTGGATTGAAAACACAATGGGAATGAAGGACATAAATTGGGAAAGTTATTCAAAATATCTATTTTAGTATAAATTTATATCCATATTAACAATTTTACAGAAAGCTCAAGAGTGCCAATCTGATTAAATGGGAGTCAAAAGACACATTAATTCCCACAAAAACATCAACAAGTTTTCACACCTAAGATGTTAAGTCACTTAACTTCTCCAACTTCAATTTCCTAATCTGTAAAATAAGGGAATCTGACTAGCTGGTCATTAAGATCTTTTCCAGGGCTAATATTATATGCATTAATATTTAGAAGATAAAAAGACATGTAAACTATTGAGACACTATCAAATGGTTTCATCCTATGACCTTATTATCCTTTTTTTATCTGTTTAGGGATGTTATAGCCTATTATGTTAAGCTTACAACCAAACCTTTAAACCTATTCAGCTATAAAAATCTCACAAAATGCTTTCCAGACCATTAACTTGCATATTTAACAAGAGTCACTGCAATATGATTAAAGAACAGCATTTATCTAAACCCTAAATTACTCAAGTATGTTAAACTTTTAAATAATACTTACCCATTACCTATATTAAAGGCTAGATGTCATGAATTCCTGATATTTTCTATGGCAATTTGAAGGCCAAGTTGTACTCCAGGGCATAAGACTTGGACTAATGGGTACTACTTAATGCCAAACTAAAAAGCTGAAGATACATAGTCTCTATTTCACTCACAGTTCTGGTAAACGACACTGACATTGTTTATTAATGCCTAATTCTTAGTCATACTCTTCCAAACTCTCACACAATTCAGAGTTCACCCTATCACGACATTCCACTAGTTACTAAGCCCACATTTGTTTTATCAGGGCACTGACGTGTACGCATTTTATTTCGAAACCGGAATAACTTTTGGAAAAAAAAAGCATTTCAAAACTAGTTATGGTAAAGAGTAGCTCTGTAAACATTCTACTGCTTTCTAGGAGCCTAGTTCTTAAGCAAACGCTGGAAACCCGGCTCAAGTAGAAATCCGTTTGTTTCTTGGTCGAAAATAATTACAAAGTAGTTTGGGCCACTGCTTGCCACACCAAATAAGTCGTGACAAAGACACGAAATGCTTAAAATGCACGTGGAAAAAAAGGATGCACTTGGAACAAAACGAGTGCATCCGACCAAGTGTAACGCTATCCTTCAGATTCCTCCCCACAGGGCCGCCTTCAAGACCAGGAGCGCGAGGGCGCTGCAGTCGATGTTCGGCAGCCACAGGTTGAATGACAAAGAGTCCCCGTCAGCACCAGTCCCGGAGTCGGCCAGCTGCACTGTTCCCTCCGCAAAGTCCGCGCGAACCCTGCAGTCACGTCTTGGCTGCGGGGGCTGCGGCTCCCCAAACCACTCTCGCAAGTCACCAGGTGGGGCAAGGATTGGCTGGCCGAGGTTGGGGCGGGCATGCCACGAGTCCAAAATAACTCCCGCCCCGAGTCCCTTCCCTCGGAGCAGAACGCGGCCAGGAGAGCGGGGAGGCACCACGTGAACCGGCCCCACGTCGTCCCTTTTCCAAATCAAAAGCATCTCTTGGGGAGACTCCTGAACGCTAGGGGAAAAGCTACTTGCGCAAGGTCACCGGCGCGCAAACCCAACTCCCCGGCCAGGCCGGTGGCCCGCACCTGACCACGGGGCCGCAGCTCGGCGGGGCGAGGCGCTGTCCCCATCGCCTCAAGGTCTCCTTGCCCAACGCCACGCTCCGGGGCTAAGCGGCCGCCTCCCTCCCGCGAGACCCAGGTCTGCGCCCCCCCGAGGCTCCCTCCCACCCACCAGGGAGGCAGGGGAACCGCGGGGTCCGCGCCCAGCGCCGCCGCCGGCCGTTACCCAACTAACCGTTATGCGCGGTTCGCGCCGCCAAGCGTGTACGTGACACAGCTGGAGTCCCGCAGGGCCCAGGGTCCCGGTCGCGTCCTTCGCCAGCTACCTCGTTCGCTCTCTCGGGCACACACGCGGCCGGCAGGTCACGTCGCAGCTCGCCAGCACTTTGTCGGGCCGGCCCCGCGGGGCTGCCTTATAATCCTCCGGGGCCGGAGCATGCGCACATGGGGCGGAGTCGGCCCTCCCGGCCGCCGCCCCCTCCCCCCCCATACATACGCCCGAACCGCGACTCGCGCCTCCACACGCTCTCAGGCGCGCGCGCCCGCCCGCGCCCTGGCGCGCGCCGGCGCCCCCTCCCCGCCACGTGACCGGCGGCCCGGCACGACCCGCGCTCCGCGCCCCCGCTATGCGGCGGCCACACCGCTGCTGTGCTCCTCTGCGGAGCTCGCCCCTCCGGTCCCTAGTCCAAGGAGTTCGCGGTGACCTACACGCGTGCGGGACATCGGCGCCGGCCTCCCCCTCAGTCTCTGGCAGAGAAAAGGGAAAAGCCGCCAAGGACGGATGGGGCGTACCCCCGGGGGCCTGACTCAGGTGTGGGGGGCGACGGGCGCGCGGAGGAGCAGGGAAGCGACTGGAAGAGGAGGGACTGGGCAGGGTGTGAATGGACGTGGGGCCACCGCGGGCCCGGGAAGAGGCCGAAGGGGCGGGCGGTGAGAGCGCGGGCTGTGGCCTCCGCAGAGTTCGGTGAACTCGGGGAAGTCACTCAAACCCTCAGGGCCTGTTTCCTGTTCTCTAAAATGGCAACGGTAGTAGAACCAGCCTCCTGGGCACTTTTGGTGCTTTTGATGAGAGACGTGGTGGAACTTTCTTAATACAGAGCCTCTCCTGTGGCGTTTGATGAATGCTGAGTGTTAAACACAGAAGTCGGGAAAGAAGAGCAGGTCAGAGGGTGGTGAGACTGGTCCCTAGGGAGGTGTGTATGTTGGAAACATGGAGAAACGAGAATGCAGAGGCCAAGTTTTTCTGGACACTGAATGTTCGGGACAGGATATAATTAGAGCTAGCAGTTCTGAGGGACTGATTATATACTTAGCAGTTCACCTGAATTATCCTCATAACCTTATGAGGTCGGTAACTATTATTAACATTTTACAAATAAGGGGCTTGAGGCTCAGAGAGGTTAGGTAACTTTCCAGAGGTCACAGAGTAAGTGACCAACATCCAAAGTCAGACTTCAGAGTCTGATTTTGTTCTAAGAGCCATTGTAAATTAAATTCTTGAGCAAGTCCAGACACTGGAAGTGTATCATTTTAAGTGATCAGCTTGAATAATCATGAGGTGTCTCTTATGTTAGCTTTTGGGAAATACGAAAAATGTATGAAGGCCCCTACCTTCAATGAGTTTACAAGTTCTTTGGAGGGTTGAGTCAGGCAGAAGAAATCAACCAATATTTGATGACCACTTGCTGTTGGCCCCAACCCTGCCCTCTCTGCCCTTAATTCTCACAGCCTTGTGAGGTTGGCCTTAAGATTTTGTCTTGCAAATGAAGAACTAAGATTGGGGAGTGGGGACTGAGAAATCAGGTTCTGAGATGTAAATGTTGCTTTCCCTTCACCCACTCTGCCTCTGTTTCACACAAAGTTTTCAGTGATAGTTCAACACCTCAGAAGACAGTACAGAATCTATGGCCAGGCACCGCATATGAGCAGTAACTGCTTTTCACTTCTGATAAATGCAGAGAATTAAGGCAATTGAGGCCACCCCAGTGGCCAGGATTTAGAACCGCAGGGCTTTAGGATTGTTAGGGTGGTAGCAGCTTTCATGGTAGATGGTAGGAAAACTGAGTTAGGGAGAAAAATGGGACTGGTTCAGACATGAGCTTATCAGGTCCAGAACTATAGAATGTAGTGGGAAGTGGTAGAATAAGTTGATTCCCAGGAAACCTGAAAAGAAGGCTTATGTAGGAACAGTGTGGGGTAGGTTTATAATACCAACCCAGGAGCCAGGTCTCAGTTCCAATTTTGATACTCTGCACTTAAAAGCTCTGTATCCCTAGGCAAATTATTTTACTCTCCAAGCCTCATTCCCTGCTCTGTAAAATGGGGATAGTACCTACCTCATAGGGTTTTAATGGTAATAAAAATAGTATTTTACTTAAGTGTCTGGCATATAGTGAGCATTAAATAATTGTATAACCATGGAAAACCATGAGACTGAATCCTAAAGATAATTCTAAAAGCACTTGAATAGACCCCTTCCAGGGCCCTGAGAGGGGCCCTAACAATGTGTTCACAGGATCATGTTAGTGCTTTATTGTAATTTTGTATTCCTTTTCTTGAAAATGTCCACCAAAATTGTATACACCTCAGGCTCCACAAAATCTGGATCTGCTCCTAGCAGGAACTGTAGTGTTGTGAAAAGAGTATAGACTTTGGAATCAGAAGGCTTGTTCCCATAACTTATTATCTGTGTTACTTTGGACAGTTAATTCATTGAACTCTTCTGGGCCAGCCAGGTAAACTGAAGATAATACATACCAGCCTGAGGTGTTGTGATAATAATCAGAGTATTTGCAGAAGGGGTTGATAAAACTTGGAAAGCACTCTACAGGTGTTTGTGATTAATATTATAATTTGTTCATAAAGTGCATAAGAGGGAAAGATCACAAGCAAGGGAAAGGTTCTCAGCTTAAAAGTAGAAATAGGATGGGTGAGCTGGCAAAACTGATGAAATGATACAGGTAAAATTCTTGCTTTTCTCTAGATTTCTTCCTGATTAATCCATGAGACACTGAAGAAATAAACGAGTAAGCACAGGATCAGAAATTTAGAGCTGAGAGGAGGTTTTGCAGAAGAGAAATTAAGGCCCAGAGAAGCTAACTTTTCTAAGGCTAGTCATCTAATAAATGGCATGACCAGAAGAACCAGATCTCCAGCCTCTAGGTTCTTCTGTGGTACCAAGTTGTGTTTTTTTTGTTTGTTTTTTGGGGGTTTGTTTGTATGTTTTTGAAAGGCTGTCTTTTTTTTCTTAAGATTTTATTTTATTGATTGATTGATTGATTGATTGGGAAAGAGAAAGAGCGCAGGTGCCAGCAAGGGTGAGGAGGGGAGGAACAGAGGGAGAGGGACAAGCTGGCTCTGCGATGAGGGACACGGGCTGGATCCCAGGACACTGAGATCATGACCTGAGGCGAAATCAAGAGTTGGTCGCTCAGCAGACTGAGCCACCCAGGCACTCCCTAAGTACAGTTTTTTTTTTTTTAAAGATTTTATTTATTTATTTGACAGAGAGACAGCGAGAGAGGGAACACAAGCAGGGGGAGTGGGAGAGGGAGAAGCAGGCTTCCTGCCGAGCAGGGAGCCTGATGTGGGGCTCGATCCCAGGACCCTGGGACCATGACCTGAGCCGAAGGCAGACGCTTAACGACTGAGCCACCCAGGCGCCCCCCCCGTGTGCAGTTTTTAAGATAAAAGCATTTTAGGGGTGCCTAGGTGGCTCGGTTGGCTCGGTTGAACGTCTGCCTTCGGCTCAGGTCATCCCAGGATCCTGGGATCGAGCCCCACATCGGGCTCCCTGCTCAGCAGGAAGCCTGCCTCTCCCTCTCCCTCTCCCACTCCCCCTGCTTGTGTTCCCTCTCTCGCTGTCTCTGTCTCTGTCAAATAAATAAATAAAATCTTTTAAAAAAAACAAATACATAAAAGCATTTCATCATGGAGTCTTTCAAAATCATTACATCAAAACCAGAAAAGGCATAATGTTCTTTAGTGGCTTTCGGCTTTAGCATGGAATTCCCCAAATTCACTTTCCTGTTTTAAAGGCTGATAGACTGGATGATGCATGGGTAATCTGCTGTTGGCAAGCTTGTTAAGTGAGCAAAACTTCTGAAGGTTTTAAGGTAAGAGTTTTAACCTCAGAAATTAGTAATGGGATGAGAAATACAAATGCAACAAGTTTGAAAATTCATAACAATTAGTTACTATTTAAGCTGAGTAAGTTACCCATTTATCTAGAAAAGGAAAATAATAAAATTAGAGTGTATTTTCTCTGGAATTCAAATACTTCACTTACATTCCCTTAATTATTCCATCATTTCTGTGGTGGAAGATGCTATTATCCTCATTTCACTAACACCAAACAAAGCAGGAAGGGGTTTTTTAAAAACACAGTAATACTTTATTGATTATTGATTAAGAATACTTCCCCACTTAAAATTTATAAGAAGTCAAAGGAGAATATGGAAAATGAAATTTGAAATTTGCTTTTGTACCATGTATGAAAAAAAGTCTAAGCAAATACCTAGCATAAAGAAGATAATGTCAATGCTAAAAAACATTCTTTAAAGTAGAAAACTCTTGGGGCACCTGGCTGGCTCAGTTGGTGGAGCATGTGACTCTTGATCTCTGGGTTGTGAGTTTGGGCCTCATGTTGGGCGTAGAGATTACTTAAAAATAAAATCCTGGGGTGCCTGGGTGGTGCAGTCAGTTAAGTGTCCGACTCTTGGTTTTGGCTCGGGTCATGAGATCGAGCCCTGCGTCAGCTCTGCGCTCAGCATGGAATCTGCTTGAGATTCTCCCTCGCTCTCCTGCTTGTGTGCGTGCATGCGCTCTCTCTCTCAAAGAAATAATCTTAAAAAAAAAAATAATATCTTTAAAAATAATAATAGAGAACTCTTCCGTTCAGAACATCTTCTCTAATTTTATGTTATATGTCAGTGTAGTCCTGCTGCATCCTAAGGGCCAAGTCTGGATCTAAGATGAATTTGCTACCCTTTGAAGGAAGACTGACTCAGTGTTGGTGAGATGTATGTGTTTTAAGCCTTGCCCTGAGCTCTCCCCATTTTTCCTTGACTCTTCTCGCTCTGTTTTGACCCTTCACTTATCTCACCAGCCTGCAGTTTGGCATCCTAATCAGTTGGCTTCTTTGGCTCTCTGCTGGCAAGAGATGATTTGGTTAAAGCAGTCAAAACAAACTACCACATATGAAGAGCGCCTCAGCAATTTGGTAGAAAACAAAATTGCTCTCAATAAAAATTTCCTCAACGTGACAGATTAGTCAAGAATGATAGAATGATTATATCCAACTACTGACTTTCTGTGTGTTTGGTAGTTTTGGTGGCCAAAGATTTGCTTTTCTACTTCTTTGAGTCTTTGAGAATTTTTTTGTGAATAAATATGTGTTTTTCAAGGAATCATACTGTCCTACATTTACTAGCACACATGTACTAATTGTAATTACATGTGTACTAATTGTTTACTGTGTTTTTTAATATTTGCAATGGCTTTGATAGTAAGGGACATTTATATTGTTTTTTAATAATTGTCTGAAATTGAGATTAAACCCCAAAATTTGGGGGGGACCTGAAAAATTATGATAAACTCACGCTAATGCTTAAAGACTTTAAGGTCTTAAAAGACTTAAAGACTTTAAAGGTCACAAAACAATACATATGGGTAACAAGTACCAAGAGTATTCCTTTTGACCTGTTTATCCTCTCATTCAGTTTGTTTCAACCAAACTGCCTGAGGCTCTGTTTGTATATGGCAGTACAGTTCCCATACGCTCACTCCCTTCCTGGTCTGATAAAGCTTGTGTCCTGCTTCTTATTTCTGCCAGCACAGAGACAGTTTTGGCGTCTGCTCTTTTTAACCCATATCATTAATTAGGTTCTTTCCTGGCAAGCATTCCTTCTAGGCATGGTTCTACATATTTGCCAGACCTGTCTAACCTCCTTCACCCTGGCTAACCCTAAGCTCCTTCCTTCCTTTTACTTTTTCTCCCTCCTTCCTTCCCTCCCTTCTTTCCCATCTTTAGTATTCTAGGCAGATGGGGTGGAGATTGGAAATAATAGTGATAAATTGATGATAGCTAGGATTTAGGGAGTGCTTACTATATGTCAGGCATTGATCTAAGCACTTTACACATATTAACTCATGTACTACTCATAAAAATGCTATGAACTAAGTACTGTTATAATCCCCAGTTTACAGACAGACACAGATACAAAAGGTTAAGTAACTTGCTTAAAGTCACATAATCAATATTTTCTGGAATCATCAGGAAGTATTTATCATTTCGTTCTCACAAAAAATACATGAGCAGAAATTGTCATTTATAACTATTAATACCATAGGAGATTAATCCCTAGAGTTTGAAGGCCGACTTGACTTAGGAAAATCCTGTTCTAGTTTCCTTATATCCCTCGTAGGGCTAAACAATCCTGACAAAAGCTGTTGGCCACGAAATCTGCCTTCGCAACCAGAAAATGCACTGCAGGGAACTACTCCCTGCTTATCTGAATTTGGGATAGTTGTGCTCACTTCTTGTGTTCATAAGGCACTTCTAGGCACCAAGTTGGGGGTGGAGGTATTGAGACATGTTTTTTAAGCTTCATTTTAAGATCACGTGTATTCCAGGAAGTTCTGGGTGTCCTGGCGCCTGTATTCCATGCTGGGAGATCTTTCATTGTGAGAACGTGGACCCTATAGTCCCTACTCAGCAGCAGCAACAGGCAGTTGGAACTCCAGAACAGCTGTACCTCAAGCCTGATGTGACTCAGAAGAGTGGTGCATGCAATGAAGGAGGCCTCTTAGGTCATAGTGACTAGCTTTATGTATCCCCCTGCCTGGGTAGCCAGACCTGGGTGTTCTAACTGGACCTTGAGGCTGCCGCACTGGTGAACAAGAGAGGCTGAAATAAAGCTTGAACTCAATCTGTGGTAACTTGTGAGAACCATGAATCTGCCACAGTGCCCCATGCCGTACAATATCTATGACGCCTGTACCCAAGTGAGGTCCAGGGGCTACCAACCCCACTTTTGAGCTGTGTATTAGTAAGAGTGAAGCCTCCTCCCTCCCCCCAGCTTACCTTTTATACAAACCATTAGTTCAGATGTTATGCCTGTTGTACTCTGATAGGATTACTTTTACGGCCATAGAATAAGGTTATACCCCCTTTGAGTAGGGTGGAATGGTTTCCTTAAATAAGACATTCTCATTATCAACCAATCATAGAGGAAGAAGGTCCTCACACACACAAAAAAAAACTTGGAACATAGAACAGGTAGAAGGGGCACTTGTGGATTTACCTTTTCAGGGTGTGAACTCAGAGGAGTTAAAAAATGTTGAGGGCCCTCCTTACTGATATGAGGGAAATGGCGTTTGCCACAGAGTTGCCTAGTAGGAGGCAGGCCAAGAGGCTTTCCTAGAGACCCAAGAGGGAAGGTAAATACTCATGTTTTGTAAGTCTGTTTTTTGGTGCATTATTCGCTTATCCCTGAATTTTAGTCAAGTTTAATCTGAATCACAGGTTCAAACTGGGAAGTCTTCAAGGACTAGGAAAAGTTAATCAGCCCGGTATAAGATAATAGGGAGTGGAGCAGTATGTGAAAATACCCTTCTAGGCCTCAGAGTTCAGATGTTTCAAACGTGCTTCATGAAGCCCTTCCCTTTATAGCACTAACTACAGTACATGTTTGCTTGACATTTCTACATCATACATTATTCAGTAATGCAAAAGAAAATAGAATTCTTTAAACTCCTAATACTTTATTTTTAATCAGCATAAAGGGGAAAACAACAGTGACAGAAAATTGTGGGGGGGTTAGAGAATGAGGAAGAGACAGGCAGTTAGGGAGGGGGAGAAAATATATATTGCAGCACCTAGTTTGTTCCAGCTTGGGCTCTGCTGCGCTATTCAAGAAGCAGGCAAAAAGGGAGGGTACCTGGGTGGCTCAGTTGGTTAGGCATCTGACTCTTGATTTCATCTCAGGTCATGATCTCAGGGTTTGAGATCCAGCCCTACGTGGGCCTCAGCACTGAGCGTGGAGTCTGCTTGAAGATTCTCTCCCTTTGTCCCTCCCCCCCATCTCGGGCACCCATTCTCTCTCTCTTAAAATAATAAAATCTTTAAAAAAAAAAAAAAAAAAAGGGCAGGCCGAAAGGCAAGTGCTACCCACCCCCAGTCTTCTTCATGGTGTTGGTGATAATTTATGTAACATGCCCAAGGGAAGTTTAATGTCAGAACAGGAGTCTTAGTAGCAACATTTGGCAGTCTCCTCCCTCTATGGAGATTCTCCTTTTAATGTCACCTTTGGCAGATCAGGATTCACATTTAAGAGACCCAGTGGACTTCCTGACAATTTCCACAATTTTCTCATCTCAGGCCCATGGTTCCATTTTGGTCATCATGGCCACAGTGACTGAAACGGCCCACTACATCCTTTGAAATGGACAGCCTTCAGCTTCAGATTCCAAGCTAACTGCTTATAGACAAGTTCTTTTCTCTCTCGTGTCTTCAAACTCATGGTCTCAGACTGAGGGCTTTAACTCTATCCTGCTTTGGCAGGGCCCTCTTTAAATCTTCTAGGTTTACAAATATACCCTCCCCTGTTTACCACCTCCAATCTGGTAGCAGGAAAGAAACTGGAAAATCTTGTAGTAGGGGAATACCCTTTGTACTATGCTACCAACCTCCAGGACTGCTAGTCTACTTAGTACCTCAGGGCCAGAAGTAGAGTAAATCTCACCAAGCTCAGAATACACTATTCTGAGGCAGTCATCGTTTTTACCACTCCCTCATCCCCACCATGCACACACACCTCATTATGTCGTCTTATGTATACTCGCCTTAGCCACATCAGTGGGAACCAGAATCGAAAAGTTAAATGCCACAGGAAGTTAGTGAGAGGCACAAAGACATAAATTGCAAACAGGTAACACTCATCAGGGTAGCCATCCAAGTAGAGAACTACATACACTGCCTTCATCTCATGTTCTATCAGGCCCAGACAGGCTAGAAAAACAGGGGGTTTTGCTCCTGTTTCCAATGAAAAGTTAATCTGGAAGACTTTTTTTTTTTTAAGATTTTTTATTTATTTATTTGACAGAGAGAGCACAAGCAGGCGGAGTAGCAGGGAGAGGGAGAAGCAGGCTTTCCCCTGAGCAAGGAGCCCAATGCAGGGCTCGATCCCAGGACTCCGGGATCATGACCTGAGCTGAAGGCAGTCACTTAACCAACTGAGCCACCCAGGCGCCCCAATCTGGAAGCTTTCTAACTCCATCTTGTATAACCCCTGTGGTCCACTAGTCATTCCTTTGACCAACTCTGTGCTTCAACCATAACATGGGAGTACATGATTCAGGCTGTGTTGGCAACCAAGCCCACTTACAGAATCCAGTGGAATGAGAGAGAGATGGATTCCAAGAGTTATTGGGGAGAACTCTTCATCGCTGCAACCATGCACCTAAACAAAGGTTTTTCTACCAAGAACCTAGGGAAACCCCATCCCATCTCCCCAAACTTACAGATATGTCGCTAAGCTATTTTTAGCTTATAAGTCCTTTAAAGCTGAGATTTAAACCTAGGCCTGCTTAACTCAGCCTGTGCTAAAGGCTAGGCTATTTTCATTTTATTTTGTTCAAAATCCTCAGGTCATAGGGAAGGATAGTGATGAGGAGGATAATAAAGAGGCAGAATATGCGGGGTTGTTTCAAATTCCTAACCCTGACCATTCAGCCTTTGTACATACTGTTTCTTCTTCATAGAAAACACTTCTTCTTTCTACCTAGTAAGCTGTGTACAGGACAACCTGGAGATGAAAGAGAGGCAGATAGACTAACAAGGGAGTAGTTTTAGTAATTCTATTATATAATTCAAACCTCTTCATAATGCAATTTATATTCCCCACTGATTAATGTGAATTAATAAGGTTTCATAATTATATTTATAACCAGATTCTTTCTACATAATTATTGTTTATACTTGAATAAATTGCTTAGGAAGGCCACCTCCTCATCCAAATTGAATGTAATGTTTCATTTCCTATTTCCTTTATGAGGGTACATGATTATTTTGGGAAAAGCATTGGTTTGAGAATTGAACTCCATGTCTTGCTCTATCTCCTCTGGAAGACCTAGATCTCTTTTAATTTTTTTAAACATATTCATAAGTCTTACCAATCTGTGGGAAGGGCTCTTAGTGGATCCTCTCAAGTATTAAGGACCTCAGGCAAACATGTATGCAGTCTTTATATTTTAAAATTCAAGTATTCCAAAGCCCTCATGTATTGTCCACTATTAACACAAAAGCTGCAGAATTCAGGAATTATCTTAACAGTATCGGATAGCTGTATAAACATGTTGTGATCTAATTTATACATTCTCCATGTAGAAAACTTCTCCTCAGGTTAGCAAAGCAAATTAAATTTCTCCTTAATTTCCACCTGAGAAGAGAAAGCTGGGGTGTGTGAGGGACAGGGTATATTTTAAGGTAAATAAGAAAGGCCTAATGCCTCAAGGATAGATTTTCTACTATATGTCGGAGGGAAGTTTAAATTATGTGTTAGGGTTTGGTGCGCCTTCCTGTCAATTTGGGAAGTTAACCTTTCCAGGACAGTCTCTACTAGAAATTAAGGCTTTCTTTTCAAAAAGATTTTTGCCTGCTCCTTTTCAGAGAGATTGCAAGACAGTTTTAACTCACTGAAGAACATTTCCTACCTTTCGATTATCCAGTACAGCTGTAGTACAGTTCCTTTTATTCTTCTTCCTTTTCTTTTCTTTTTTGTTTTTTTCTTCCCCTTTCTTTTCATAGACTGGAAGGTATTCAAAAATAAAGGTGTTCAAAAATGGAAGTATACATACGTGAAGACTAAGGACAGTTCCATGTACCCAGGTCTCTAGGCAGTTTTCCTCCTGGCCTTTTCCTCTCGGCATTCTACCCTTGTCAGGGGGAAAAAAAAAAAAAGATTATAGACTCCCACTTTAAGTGCCTTACTTCCCTGAGAATTTTGATTCTTGTATTCAAGACCTATATGGAGTTTGGTTTAGATAGATTTTATGACACTGGAATTGTTGAAAAGCAATAAATTACTACTGTAATTTGTTTCTGTTTATTTCAAATATTAGTGATCTCTGTTTTTAACTTGTTTGGGAAAGAAGGAGCTATGAACTTTTCTCAGCCTTTGATGCAGGACTCCAGCTAAACTAGCAAAAGATGCTGTCTCAAAGAAACTAAACATTTTTTTCTTTAACAATTTAACTTCCTATTCCTTCAAAATGTATCACTATAAACTTCTTACAAACAGGGACTGTTTCTTCTCTTGGTATCCTACAGATTGCTTTATATAAAGGTGCAGCATGGCTAATAAAACCTTTTGACTATTTTGAAGTGGTAAGTGTCATTATAATAATGATGATGATAAATAGCAGTTAACATTTACAAAGCCAATCTGTGGTGCCAGACACTGTTGTAAGCATTTTACATAGAGTTGCTCAATGTAAAACCACTTTTATCCAGTTGTCTTTATTTTTTTGGCAAAACTCTTTAAGAATCTGTGTGCTATAGTGAATTCCACAATTCAGCCTTCATCTCCCCAACAAGAATAGCTAGAATTCCACTGTCATCCCGTTTTCATTTTGATTCCAAGAAACTGTCACTTTTTAGATCCATGCTTGTCCGTAAGGTTTGACCTAAATACACAGTAGGTTGCTGGTCTGCTTATCTTAGCACATAAGGCAATAAACAAAGCCAAAGTAACTTTGTACTTAGTGTAAACTCTTGATTACCTTCACTGAAGTTAAGAGATACAATAAACATAATTCATTTGAAGTCTTTCCTACCTTTTATTATTTTTCAGAAAAATATCAGGACCAGCTTCCTCAGCAAATGTAGGGAGATACAGATCTTCCTGGACTTATGATGAGGTTACATGCCAATAAACCTATTGTAAGTTGAAAATATTGTAAATAAAAAATGCATTTAATACCTCTAACCTACCTTAAACGGGCTCAGAACGCTTATCTTAGCCTACAGTTGGACAAAATCATCTAGCACAAGTCTATTTTATAATAAAATGTTGCATATCTCATGCAGTTAATTGAATACTGAAAGTGAGAAATAGAATGACTGCAGGTACAGAATGATTTTAAGTGTAGGGGTTGTTTACCCTCGTGATCACATGGCTGATGAAGCTGCAGCTCACTGTCCCTGCACAGCATCATGAGAGAGGATCATACTGCATACATATCACTAGTCGTGGAAAAGATCAAAATTCAAAGTATTGTTTCTACTGAATGTATCGCTTTTACACCATGTAAAGTCAAAAAAGTGTAAGTCGAACCATCCTAAGTTGGGGACCATCTGTATATGAAACTTCCTTGTAATAAAGAGTAATGGATTGTTCCATTTAGAAATATAACAAAGTAACAATAGTTTTTTCCCCCCCAAAATTTCTGTTTTTAAAAGCCATTTAGGGGCACCTGGGTGGCTCAGTTGGCTGACCATCTGCCTTTGGCTCAGATCATGATCCCAGTGTCCTGGGATCTAGGCCCACTTTGGGCTCCCTGCTAAGTGGGGAGTCTGCTTCTCCCTCCCCCTGCTCTTTCTCTCTCCCCCTCTCTCTCTAATAAATAAATAAATAAATAAATAAATAAATAAATAAATAAATAAAAATAAAAAGCCATTTAGTAAGGGTACCTGGGTGGCTCAGTCTGTTAAGCCTCCAACTCTTGATTTTTGGCTCAGGTCATGGTCTTGGGGGTCATGCGATCGGCCCCTGTGTCAGGCTCTGTACTGGGCGTGGAGCCTGCTTAAGATTCTCCCTCTCTATCTTCCCCTTCTCCCCCCTCCAAAATAAATAAATAGCCATTTAGTCTCATGCAATTATGAAATTTCACTGTTAAGCAGTGAGTGAAAGGTTGATAAAACTGCCACTAGACAAGCTTGGGACCTGACTTATTAAAAATAGAGTTACTGCATTTTCTTCTAGACCATAAGAGGTGTTTTTGCCAATGAGTGGTAATTCTTTCACAGATTTGGGGGATGGAGGATAATCTGGCTTTATTACTTAGGAATTTTTAAAGGACTAGCCTAGAACCACTTATAAAAATGCTGTTCTATCAACCAAAGCTCTTTTCTTGGCAATGTCACAATTCTGCCATTTCTGAAGATTTACAGATATTGACCATTTACAGCCTTAAAGTTTGCTGCAGTCTGGGCACATAACACCACAAGGCTTTAGTGTAAGTTTAAGACATTGATTCATTTTACTTAATTCATTTATTCTTTCATTCCATGTTTATGACTGCCTACTATATGTAATAAGATTTTGATAACTAAATTCTATTTTTAAATTGTTAATTCCTGTACATGGAACAAAATTTTTAAGGTTCAAGGAATATACAGTGAAAAGGAAATCTTGCACCCCTGTTACCCAGTCATTCATCACACCTCCTCAGAGTAAGCCAATATTAATAGTAACATTTTGTTATTTTGTATCCTGCATATATTCTACATATATAAAAATACACACTTTTTAAATATGTAATGGTATACGGCATATACTATTCTGTCCCTCTTTTTTCTTTTTTTTTTTTTTTCCTGTCCCTCTTTTTTCACTTAACAGGTTCTAAGCGTTATTGTTCTTTTGGTACATTAGATTAATTTCAGTATCATAGGGCGCCTGTGTGGCTCAGATGGTTAAGCGTCTGCCTTCAGCTCAGGTCATGATCCCAGGGTCTTGGGATCGAGTCCCGCATCAGGCTCTCTGCTTCTTGGGAGCCTGCTTCTCCCTCTGCCTCTCTCTCGCTCATGAATAAATAAATAAAATCTTAAAAAAAAAAAAAAAAATTTCAGTATCATAACCAAGACATTTCAATATTAAATTGTTAAAAAACAGGGTGCCCCAGAAAAGACCTTAAAGTGATATCCTTAAAGTCAATAAGGACAGTGTTTATAACAAATCAAAAAGTTATCACAAAGCTTTGTCTTTTCTAAAAAAACAAATTCTAAAAACAGTTATACACATGAAACAACCCAAAACAGAAATTTAAAAAGAATGATATATATTGAGAAAAGAATAGATAACAGGCTCAGAAAAAGGTAAAGGGACAGTAAGTTATGTGAAGATGTGCTTTGTTATTCTGTACATGGGCAGTGAGTTATAATTTGTTCTTTTGAATGATCAGCTATCAACAATAACCTGCTCAGCCAGTAAGTCAGAGCCCAGCAAGGGGTTTCTGTGTCTTTCCAGTGTCTCTAGCTTAGTATTTCTTCTAAAGGCTTTAAAGAGCACCACATTTGTTAAGGTCACTGAAGGCTACTGTTTTGTGTTTTTTTTTTAAAGTTCTGGTGAAGGTAGCCACTTCCAAGGTGTTTGCCTGTTTATTTACCTAGCTAGTCCCCCCACAGAATGTGATGAATTATAAGTACATACCTGAATTTAAATCTTTTGCTGCCATAATTTTGATACATATTTTGTAATATGTTGTACATTTAAAATCAAATACCTGCAGGGTCGCCTGGGTGGCTCAGTCAGTAAGCATCTGCCTTTGGCTCAGGTCATGATCCCAGGGTCCTGGGATCGAGCCCCGCATTGGGCTCCCTGCACGGCCGGGAGCCTGCTTCTCCCTCTCCCACTCCCCCTGCTTGTGTTCCCTCTCTCGCTGTGTCTCTCTCTGTCAAATAAATAAATAAAATCTTTAAAATAAATAAAATAAAATAAAATACCTGCAATGCACTAACTTTCTGCCAGTTTATCCAATATTGGCCTACCAGTGTTTAAGATTTATTAATGTTCAATGCATAAAATTAATGAAGTCTTAGTATTTTATTCAAAATACTTCATTATTAAAATGTTGTTGGAAAAGGTGCTCCAGAATAGAGCCCTAAAATGACTGATAGGCTTGAGATTTAAAAAGCAAAATGAAATCATAAAGTGATTTGTGCATAGGCCAGAGGAAAACGGTAAAAAAAAAAAAAAAAAGATATGAATTGAAGTTTTGGTCTGGGACCATAATTAGGGCGATTATTATCTCCAAAAACAACTTTGAGGGGCGCCTGGGTGGCTCGGTCGTTGGGCATCTGGCTTCGGCTCAGGTCATGATCCCAGGGTCCTGGGATCGAGCCTCTCACATCGGGCTCCCTGCTCTGCTGGGAGCCTGCTTCTCCCTCTCCCACTCCCCCTGCTTGTGTTCCCTCTCTCGCTGTGTCTCTTTCTGTCAAATAAATGAATAAAATCTTAAAAAAAAACAGAAACAAAAACAACTTTGAATCTCCCTGAATCTGCAGGGCAACATAAAAAATAATGAGGAATTTGAGGTGTCTTCAAAAAAAAAAAGTGAACAAGTAGAAAAATGAACAAAGAAATGGAGTAGACAACCAAAAAAAAAAAAAGAAATGCAAATGACCAAAACAAAAATATTCAGTAATAATCAAATATGGATATTGACAATCAGATATGGATATTGAATTGTAAAGCCTACGACCTCAAGGGTTTTTCTGTAAATTATAAAACCTGTTTTATAACCTCCAGGGTATCTGGAGCACGCATAAATTACTAGGAGGAATATCTCTAGTTATAAAAAATTGTTCTTAGGAAATAACCACTTACCCTTGTAAAAATTTGTTCACTACAATATTATTTATCACACAGATTATAAATAACCTAGATGTCTAACAATAGATGAGTTAAATTGTAGTATTTAATAGTGGATTGCAAATGCAGCATGAAAAAGTATTATGCTTTAGAAGAATGTGAGGAGGGGCGCCTGGGTGGCTCAGACGGGCGTCTGCCTTCGGCTCAGGTCATGATCCCGGAGTCCTGGGATCGAGTCCCACATCGGGCTCCCTGCTCCTTGGGAGCCTGCTTCTCCCTCTGCTTCTCTCTCTCTCTGTCTCTCATGAATAAATAAATAAAATCTTTAAAAAAAAAAAAAAAAGAATGTGAGGAAATCTTTATGGTGTATTATTAGGTAAAGAATTCAGGTTTCAAAACACTAAGTACAATGTGATCACAATTTTATTTTTTAAATAAATATGCATAAAAATATGGGCACTGAAGTAATAGAAGATTATAACTCAATAGTGGGGTTGTAGAGTGGTATTTATTTTCTTTATAGCTTTATTTAGATATATTTTATAATTTTTAAGTGGTGCCATGACTACTTGGAGGAAAAAAAGGGCAGGCATTCTATATAGAGAGCTTTTTATTTTAAGCATCTGTGGTAAGTGATTTAAAAAAAAAACTGGAAAAAATTGAGCATTCCGTATACAACAAGGATGGCAAAGGGGAGAGTTTGCTTGTCAGATGAAATCACAGAAAATTCAAACTGGAGGATGTTTTAGAAATAATTTAACTCAACTCCCTCTATTTTACAGATGAAAAAGTTAAGTCCAAACGTAACCAAGGCCACAAAGACAGTGTTTAGAATCCAAATAATACTTGGATTTTCTTATTCCTAAGATCCTTATCATATCTTTCTTCCTTTCTATTTATGTATTATAATGCCATAATTGGCAACTAAAAGTTTGAAAAAAGAAACGGAAAAACTTTAGGATAAGGAGAAAAAAATTTAGGATAAAGGATATCTCAAATAACGTGGTAACATAGCTTTGCTTCCTATTTTTGAATTAGCATTTGCCAAGAAAAAAAGAATACACACATACTTTGTACTTGTCTTCAGAATAGCCCATTTGAAGTAAAACCTCTAAATACAACTTCAGGATGGTGACTTAAATATCCCTCTTTCTTACATTCTTCCTTTCTCCCAGCCAGTGTTATTAACCTCAAGGCCACAGACTGATTACAAGAAGTAAAAATTAAAGGGCGCCTGAGTGGCTCAGTTGGTTAAGCGACTGCCTTCGGCTCAGGTCATGGTCCTGGAGTCCCGGGATCGAGTCCCACGTCGGGCTCCCTGCTCGGCGGGGAGTCTGCTTCTCCCTCTGACCCTCTTCCCTCTCATGCTCTCTCTCATTCTCTCTCTCTCAAATAAATAAATAAAATCTTTAAAAAAAAAAAAGTAAAAATCAACTGTTTCCACAGGACCTACTAAAATCTGAGTTATCAATGGCTGATACTGAAATGTTTATGCAACTGTAATCAACAAACAATGTGTTTGTCAAAGAATGTAGTACACACATATTCGAAAAGGAACATCATGTACATATCTGTTCATACATTTATACATCCAACCAATATTTATTGAGTACCTATCATGAGACAGACACTGCTATACTTGGGTATAAAGTGGTACTTGAAACAGACCCCAAACCTGACCTTGGAGCATACAGTCTAGTGTATAATAGTCTCCCACTAAATTACATATTATAAGGCAGCAATCAAGTCTGATTCAGTACAATGAATATAGATTTTCTTTGAATATAGACTAAATGAATGAATTTCCCAGGAGTTACTTTGCCCTAAAGTAAGAAATTGTTTATTATTACTTCAGATTTGTACTTGGCAGTTGAGGAATAATGTGGACTAAGGAACCCTGATAAAACCTCACTACTAACTTTAGCATGCTTCTTCCCAAGCCAACCTGTCTTTCAAATCACCCCAAATTGGGCCTAATGTCTGGTTATGAAAAGATTTCTGACAAAAAGTCATGTAAATGTGGCCACCCAGTGATAAAACAAGCAGCCGCAGTGCTCAGAGACTGCTGTCATTTAGATTAGAACAAATTATTGTTATTATTGTAATTTTGTTCTTTATTTTATTTATTTTTTTTTTGAATTTTTTTAATTCTTATGTTAATCCCCATACATTACATCATTAGTTCTAGATGAAGTGTTCCATGATTCATTGTTTGTGCATAACACCCAGTGCTCCATGCAGAATGTGCCCTCCTCAATACCCACCACCAGGCTAACCCATCCTCCCACCCCCCTCCCCTCTAGAACCCTCAGTTTGTTTTTCAGAGTCCATCGTCTCTCATGGTTCGTCCACCCCTCCGATTTCCCCCGCTTCATTCTTCCCCTCCCGCTACCTTCTTCTTTTTTTTTTTCTTAACATATATTGCATTATTGTAATTTTGTTCTTTAAAAAGAAAACCCTCTGACATTTATTTTACAGTGGTTTTCCTAGTTGCATGAGATATTTGGGAAAGTAATCTGAGAGATTATATGACCCAGCATTTTTAGAATAAGTAACAGATTTCAACACCAACACTTAACAGAAATCTCTAAAGTAAACTTTTTTTTTTTTTTAGATTTTTATTTATTTATTTGACAGAGAGAGAGATAGCGAGAGCAGGAACACAAGCAGGGGGAGTGGGAGAGGGAGAAGCAGGCTTCCTGCCGAGCAGGGAGCCCGATGTGGGACTCGATCCCAGCACCCTGGGATCATGACCTGAGCCGAAGGCAGACGCTTAACGACTGAGCCACCCAGGCGCCCTAAAGTAATACATTTTTAAATGATCAGAATATCAGGAACTTTTAAATTTTTGGAGATTAATTGGTATGCAAACATACCATTTGCTGACATCTCAGTCACTTCAGGATCTGTGCTCTTGAATCAAAGAATCAAAGACCTATAAGAGCTTTCCTGTAAATAACAGATTTTTCTACCTCATTTTACCTGGGGAGGTAAACACAAAATGAAAGACAGAGACTGATTAGCTCTCCTAAGTTCTGATCTACCTAATGGATAAAGTGGCACTTACCTGGTACTTCCAGGAGTTAGCCTTTACTGTGTCCTCCAAAGGAAGGAGAATGGATTGTCCTCTGGGCTGATATAAGCGGGAGAAGAGGCAGCTATAAGTGACCTTGTGTTCTGATATGGTCCTGGCATCTGGACAGAATCTTTTTGGTAGCCTGTGCTTTGTCACTCTCTAGCAAGTAGAGAGGCTGGGCACCATGAGATTCCAGGCCTCCTTAAGAGTAGGAGAAAGGGATCTCAATATTCTCAGCCTTTGGTTATCCATCTCAGATGAACTTTCGAGTCCAGTTAATGAGCAGGCATCATGCCAGGAAGAGATACATGAGCTTGGACCTCGAAGGGTATGTACTCTGAAGCTGAAATCATAAACCAGAACATCTGATTTGTGTCTCATACACAACGAGGGAGGGAGGGCTGTTGATGGAAATGTCACACGCAGCTGCTTTTAGCGCTTGGCTCTCACTGAGGAAGCTTCCCCCTCTGCCACTACACCCCACCCTCTTCCTGCGTGAAAGCCATTTAGGGCACTCTAGTTCTTATCCTGCGTGCTGTGAAACAGGCTGAAAATTTATATCTGTTACATCAGTCTGGTTCATGGCTGATTGATGTACCTGATGGGCTATGGGAGTGGGCTCAGCTATGTTTGGGTCAGGAAAGAATCTGCCTTAGACAATTGTGTGCCATGCTCTGTAAAGAAAAGAATATGGCTTAGGGTCCAAATTAAGCTATTTGTTAAACATCATCCTTTGAACAAGTCACTTTCTTCTACCACTTCTCCACCTATATGATTAAGCATGTAATCCTATTGAGATTTCCTAGTGGGGTTGTGAAGACAAGCTATTCCCTCCATCTGGAATTCTTTCCCTTGCTTTTCCATGCCAAATCCTCCTTATCCCCAGCATTTAAATTCAAACATCAGTTTCTTTTTTAAATTATTTATTTTTAAAGATTTTATTTATTTGATAGAGAGCACAAGCAGGGGGAGTGGCAGGCAGAGGGAGAGGGAGAAGCAGGCTCCCCGCGGAGCAGGGAGCCCGATGTGGGGTTCGATCCCAGGACCCCGGGATCATGACCCGAGCCGAAGGCAGACGTTCAACCGACTGAGCCACTCAGGCGCCCCCAAACATCAGTTTCTTGAGATCTTCCCTGACCCTACTTTCTTACTGCTGAAAACCAAGAAGTTTCCCCGTTCAGTCCATAGTACCTGTTACTTCCCCTTTCACAACCTATGTCATGCTTATTATATAGTTCAGTGTCTAGCTTCCCTATTAGACTCTAAGTTCCACTGGGGTAGGACTCTGTCTTTTGCACCTGAATCTCCAGCACCAAGCATTGTGTGTGCACATATTTGGTGCTTAATAAACATTTGTTGAATAAATGATGAATTACATCTTATAATCACTTTGAAATTCCTTTGTGAAAACCAAATATTGAACTTTCTGTGCCCTCCTATCATGCAGGTAATGTTAAGAACAGGTGTTGAATTAGAGCCAAAAGGACGACTACTTATTATGCTTTCCCCATGCCTGACTGCTGCTTGCCTTCTCATATCACCACAATCTAAGTTCTTATCATCATGGCAAATTGTTCCCAACTCCCTAAGCGATCATTTCTAGGAAGATTGCAGTCTGTGTTCATTTTTTAAAATGAAACCAACCATCCAAACTGGCTTTTAGAGTCGAGTGTTGTATTTCCTTATATTTTAGTCAATTTAAAGAATCACTAAGCTCCCATAGAAAAGGTTTCATGTAATTTGTAATTACATTTGAGAATGAGTTTGCCAACTTCAAATAAATTCTTATCAAAACGTTGTCTTGTCAACACTAGGTGTTTCTGAAATGTTAACCTGAACTTGAATACTTTAATTCTTTTTGAAAACCTTTCAGATTCATAGTGGAAATGAGGAAAAACAGCTTCAGATGCCATTTATTAATTCACTGATTTATTTGTTCAGTAATTGTTAGTGAACACTGTAAGCCAGACACGATTCTAGATATTAGGGGGTATCAGTACATAAAACAGATTCTTGCCCTCAAGGAAATAATTATAGGACTACTGTGGTATGGACAGTACTCACCAAATATTCCATTGCTGCTCTGCATTTCCCAGCCTCCCTTCAGGTAGGTTGGGGTCCTGTGATTACTTCTGGCTAATGGCCTGTAAAAGAAGTGACTTGTATCATTTGCAGGCACCACTTTCAGACTGAACAAGTTATAAGCTGGTAAGCCTCCCCTAACCCTTTTTACCCTGTCACAGCAAGCTTGCAGGTTACATATTGCACATGGTACAGCTATAAGATGGGAGAACCTGAGTCCTGTTGGCTACTGAGTGAAGGGGTGGAACGACACACGACCTTCACCACCTGTCACCCTGTGCTAGATATGTGACATGCGTGAGATAGAAACTTTTGTTAGTTAAGCTACTAAGGATTCAGGGTTTGACCTCTGGGACAGCCAGCATTAACGCATCCTGAGTAATACAACATGTATTATTTGTTTAACATCTTTTATATTTGTAGGCTGTTTGTAATAGTGATTTATTATTGTTAAAACCCTGACAATTCACTTTCCTTGCCAAAAGGGAGACATATTCAGTGTTTATCCTGAACTACTGTGTCCATTCTCATCAAAGCTGCTTTTTTTTTTTTTTTTTTTTTATAACGGTAGCACTAAGATGGAGATCAGCCTTGTAATTTTAGAGGGGAAAAATGGAGTTTAGGCTTATTCTAGAGGACTGAATTAGGATGAATCCTTATCCTGATTCTATAGCTGTTTGAGTAGCTTATTTCATCTGCCTTATTTTTCCCATAGATAAAACTGGGGCTAATATTCTGCTCCTGATATTATAAGGTTATTATGATGATGAAAATGAGTTAATATATAAACCATGAAGCGCTTATACAAATATAATATGACCATTCTCATTGAATCTAAGACACCACAGATTGTAGGGTACACCATTATTTTATATTCCACTGAGAAAGAAAATAAGGGTACAAGTTAATCTATGGCATAATACTTTCCTATCACTCAGCCCTCATTAAAGGGCTTATTTTGCTTTATTTATTTATTTATTTATTTTTTTAAGATTTTGTTTATTTATTTGACAGAGAGACAGCGAGAGCAGGAACACAAGCAGGGGGAGTGGGAGAGGGAGAAGCAGGCTTCCCGCGGAGCAGGGAGCCCGATGCGGGGCTCGATCCCAGGACCCTGGGATCATGACCTGAGCCGAAGGCAGACGCCCAACGACTGAGCCACCCAGGCGCCCCGGCAATGCTTCTTAAATTTTTCTCTATAAGGGCAGAAAAAACTGAACATGTCCCCAGGAGCCCTTAAGTATGAAATTTCTTTGAAGTCTTTGAATTTTATCTTAGAAATTAGTGTGATTACATTCTCCATGTCATCGTTTGGTGCTCTAATATAAAAACAGTATTTTTTTATCCAAGTTTTCAAGTGAAATTGATAACCACTCCTTAAGTGAGTGCCATGTTATGTGACCACAGATTTATCTCTTGGCACACTGCAGCTTATCTCTAACAGTACAAATACTATTTGAAAAGCATAGATTAAAGGGGATAACTATTTGAATTTTCAAGAAGCAATAATCCACACTGATTTTTTTTTTTTTAGATTTTATTTATTTATTTGACAGAGACACAATGAAAGAGAGAACACAAGCAGGGGGAGTGGGAGAGGGAGAAGCAGGCTTCCCACTGAGCAGGGAGCCCGATGCGGGGCTCGATCCCAGGACCCTGGGATCATGACCTGAGCCGAAGGCAGACGCTTAACAACTGAGCCACCCGGGTGCCCCAATTTTGGTTTATTTAAACATTGCTTTTCTTTTTTATCATATATAAAAGCTTTGCATGAAAGGGAAACGATTCAGTTAAGGTAGTCCAAAATGTCTTCATATTCAGTCTGTCTTCTGAATCACTTTTCAACTCTGAAAAACTGATGAACTGTGTTTCTCGATACAGTATTACCCTCTGTGCCATCAAAAGCAGTGGCAGGGGCATTTGAGTGGCTCAGTCAGTTAAGTGTCTGACTCTTGGTTCCGGCTCAGGTCATGATCTCAGGGTGGTGAGATTTGGCCCCGGGGGGGGGGGGGCTCTGCGCTCAGCGCAGAGTCTGCTTGAGATTCTCTCCCTCTGCCCTGCCCCCGCTCATGCTCTAAATAAATACATACATAAATACATAAATAAAATAAAATTAACATAAAATCAGTGGCCATGCAGCAGTGCCGAGGCAGGGCTTCATTTTTTTCCTAAGATTTTCTTCCAACCTTCTGACATCGATTCTACAAATTTTTATGTCGACACTTTCTTGTTCTCATGGAAAGGTGTCAATGGAAGGTTTTCAGACAACACTTAGGATTCATATGTCTTGTGCAAATGTTGCTTAAGTGATTGGCTGACTGAAATGTCCTTGCATTTCAGTTGTCCAGTCATTCAACCAGGAGTAGCAACCAAGTTTGTAGGTAAGCAGAGAACAGCAATGACATCACAAGTATTAAGCAGTGGAAACAGCTGAAAAATGTCAATTGCTTCAATTTCAGAGATGTTAAGAAGTGAAAATATATGTATCTTGGAATAGGTAAAATAAAGTATTGGAGGGACGCCTGGGTGGCTCAGTCGTTAAGCGTCTGCCTTCGGCTCAGGTCATGATCCCAGGGTCCTGGGATCGAGCCCCGCATCGGGCTCCCTGCTCCGCGGGAAGCCTGCTTCTCCCTCTCCCACCCCCCCGTGCTTGTGTTCCCTCTCTCACTGTGTCTCTCTCTGTCAAATAAATAAATAAAATCTTGGGGGAAAAAAAAAGTATTGGACTTGTTTTTATTTCTTTTTACAAATAAAGATATATCTTTATATCATATCTATATGTCTGATATCAGCTATGCAGGAGCTCACAGGTCATTCTTTGATCTCCATCTCATTGTTAGCACTCTGATCCAGGCCTTCACAATCTTCAGTCTAGCACAACGCAGTAAGAAGAGTCTGGGGTGCAGGGCAAACAGAACTAGCTTTGGGGTCTGAAGACCTGAGTCTGACTCTCAGCCGTGCAATTTTTCAGATGTGCCACTTTTACGGTCAAGGTACTGCTCTGGGGGCAGTAACTAATTCACAAGGTTTTAGGGGAGATTTAATATAAACAAAAGCACATTGTAAACAGAAATCCACATGCAAGGGAGGGAGTGCCAGGGACTGTGCTGGGTGCTTTGCATACATTATCTCATTCCATCTGATGTAGATGTTAAGGCATATGGTGTCTTGATGGTCACCTTGCTATCTAATCCATTTTATGCTGTATTAATAAAATACCCTTTTCATTGCCTCATACTTTAAAGCAGAAATCTTCTCAGGCTATTGTTTGGATCATAAACTAAGTTGGTGACCAAGAGCCCATTACAGAGCTGTAGCCTCTCACTTATTCTTGCCTTGTAGCCCAGGAATATTTGAAATAAGAGACCCCTGGGCTACCAGTGTACTATCTTCTCTGTGACTCTGGTGTCAAAACTAGCCCCCGAGGACCATGCAGAAAGTTTTTAATCAATGGTAAAAAGTCCAAAATGAATCTGAGATCCAGGATGTGGATTTAAACAGGCACTAGGCAATTTATACAGATTCAGGTGACAGTGCATCCAAAAAACATGGTCGTAGAAAACAGATGCCCCAGTGACAAGGAGATAGTTTGGGGGGCTGTAACTCTATTTTGGGGAGGGAAAGTTACCAGCAAGAATTCTAGTACTGAGGAATAGAGATAAAAGGCAGAAACCGCCCCAAAGCCCAATTACCTTTGAGACTGACTCTTTGAACTAATGACCCATTCTCTTCATGTTCTTCTAGCAAGAAGAATTGGGATGCTTGAATTGGAGCAAAGCTTAATCTAGAGGTTAGGGTTATAGATTATCAAGCTCAAAGGCTAGATAGAGGATATGAACGAAACACATTATTACACCAGCTATATGAAATGCTATCTTGGAATACTAATAGGTGGGGATAAGGTAGAGTTGGTAGCGGGGGATGGAGGAGGGTGGTTAAGCAATAAACTTTTTTATGTTTCAGATGTCCACAGGATAGAGAGCTTTGTGAAGCCACAAAGGAGCAAAAACCAACAAAAATTAGGGGACTTCCAAGACCCATCTCAAGACTACCTTTTTTAGGACACCTTCTCCAACAGCAATGCTATAATGTTTAATCTGTAACACTCATATTGTTCTCTGACTAGTTTGGGTATGTACATGAATTCCCCTGAGGATTTTAAGTGTGAGATCAGTAATAGCATTAAAAAAATATTCTTCATGTACAATACCTAGCATAATGCTATGTAGTGCTAAGAAAACTTATTAATGTCATCCCTTCCTATTTGAATCTAATGGAGATTATATCTTGCTATAATGATTGCTATAAAGGTGAGAACCCAGATTATTTTTTGCCATTCAGCCCATGTTTTTCCACGAACCCAGCCACTCCAGAAAATCTATCTTATTTGCAGAAGTATTGCAAAATCTGACACTCCACTTCACTGGAATGCCCTTGTAATTGCCAAATGTTGCCTTGCCTCATGGAAATTCTTGGCCAGAAACCTATGGATTGCCAGCCCTTGCAGCTGTTGACCCTAATTCTCCTATAACATCAAATCAAACAACATTTCTTAATGACCTACTGAGAACAGATACTGAGCTAGTTGTCATCGAAGGTATAAAGATATGATCAGTGCCCTCAAGTAGTTTATAGTCTATATAAAAACAAACATGAACATTTAAATACCAGGTAAAGGCTATGTGACAGTAATAAGCAGTGGGAGGGATAGCAAAGGCAATGATGCAGGAAAAAAAAATAGCTAAGAATTCACTGCAAGATGAGGTATGATTTCTACCCCTTCTATCTAGAAAGCCAAGAACCCAGTGTAGGAAGTCCTCATGTCCTGTTTCCTTTTGTGTCACTGTTTTGAAGTTCAATTTATGGAAAAGATATGGTGTCCTTATCCCCTACAAATCTTTTTTTTTTTTTTTTGAGAGAGAGAGAAAGAGAGCATGGGGGTGGGGGGTGGGAGAGGCAGAGGGAGAGAGAATCTTAAGCAGGCTCATGGAGCCTGATGCATAGCTCCATCTCACAACCTTGAGATCATGACCTGAGCCAAAATAAAGAGACACTTAACCAACTGAGCCACCCAGGCAGCTCTGTCCCCTACAAATCTTTTGTATACTGTGGGCCACCTCCTGGGTTTTAGGTTCTTACCTCTTGACCTGAGGTTGCTCAGTGGCACCCTTGAGATTCCTGCCTTGGGAAAGCTTCACCTCCTCTCTGCTACTAATTCTGTATGTTAGAGCCTAGACTCTTTTTGTTTTTTTTTTTCCTACATAAACTCTGTGCCCAACATGGGACTCAAACTCATGACCCTCAGATCAGGTCACATGCTGTACTGACTGAACCAGCCGAGTTCCCCTACTCTTGTTGGTTTGTTTTTAAGTTTTGTAGACCTGGGGACCTTGGGCTGGTACTAGGCCACAAAAATGTATTTATTCATGTTGCCACAGACTTACTCTCTTCTCTTAGGATGGTGGGCCACGATATATGATTTCTACTCATCCTCATCATGCTGCCTAGAATATAATCTTCCTGCAACAGTCTTTTCTTCTGAGATGAAGAGACTTTGTCAAAGGTAGTGCAACAGCCACTGTCCCTATTCCTTCACCTCATTTTCCCTGTTCCCTCTCTACCCTCTCTTCTTTGGCGACCTCATCTGTTTCTCTATGCGAATGAATGTTATCCCATTCCAAGTCTTCAATCAATGTGTTCTAAAAGGAGAGAAAGCCTAAGAGTATGAGTCAACTTTATTCCTGGTACTGAACCCTGTTTGTTCTCTTGTTAGTTGCCCTGAGGAACAGGAAAGAGAAGTTCAACTTCTATTTCTCTTGCTATTAAAGGGAAATGAATGACGGTCAACCCACTTCATTAAATTAAAAGAGATCCCTTTAAAGGAAAGTGTTAACACACTGAGCTCCTGTTACATACCCATAGAGCGTTACAAAATATTTGCTTTATGGTGCCCAACTGTAAAGTTCATCTTGGCATTGGCTTCTGAGGCCAAAACAGACTCAGACTACCCCAGCTGATCAATAGGCATATGGCTAGTGGCCTGGTAGGTGAAAATTCTCACCTTTAACTTTTCCAGGTGTGGAGAGTGTAACAGTGACCTTTTTTTTACAGTGATTTCTGTGTGCACCTATGTCTCCGTTATAATGTGGCCTTTTTTGAGGAGAGAATCCCTTCTCTCATTCATCTTTGCTCCCCTGCACATCATCAGGTGGTACATTGCACTTGCCAATGTTCAACAGATGCCTTTGAATCGATCAGTGGAGCAAGACTTGCTAAAGTGGTAACCTGTTGCCTGGCTTTGTGGAAGTCGTTCAGCTGTGTGTGCCAGCTCTGTAAGTATTAAAAATCACAACAACAACAACAATTATAATAGGAGTTACCTGTGGAAGCCATGAACAGCAATTCCCCCGACAGCCAGTGACAACAAGAGAAAGGGTAGGGAGTCATGCTGGGAGTCATCGAGAACCCAGCTAACGCAGAGCCAGGGAGCAGCTCTGAGGAATTACATGCAGAACAGAGCTGCTGGAAAACACCCACATTCAACAACAGCATCTCTGACTTTCACTACTCGGCAGATAGCGTCTGAGAGACCTTGCTCCATGCGTTACACAGTGAGTGAGGAAGGGGAGACTCTCTGTGGCCCCAGCCTGTAAACTTGAGAGATTCCCTGACATGAGGATTGCTGAGAGACTGAGCAGATGCAATAGGAATGCCTGCGTTCTTCCCTGACTGCCTATTTTGGCCATCTCCCTGCTTTTAGACTCTGCAGTGGAAGGGTCAGAGGCTTTAGCCAATCCAAAGATACAGGAGAAAGATGTGGAATCTACCTCAATGGGTAGGGCCAATTAAGACAAGAAAGGAGTGTTCAGAAAACAAAGTTGCAAGAATCTGGAGTCATAAAGGGGCCAAGTCTTGCTACTCAGTTAACCCCTAAACACTGATGGGAACTTCATTTTAATGTATGAATGTTGGGGAGAGGTGGCATATGGTAAGAAATCATGGTATCTTGAGTAAGTGGACTTGATTGTCTAGCCTCCCGGTTGGCCTTCAGTGAAGAGAATTAGTAACTGTATCTTGACTTCCCTGATCAGCCCTCCCCCTCTCTCCCAGCCTCATCTAGAGATCTTTTCAGGGAGAGGCTGTGGAGTCATGTGTCCAGGCACTAGGAACTCTGGGGCTCCCTGAGATTCTTTCCATCCTGTAGAAGGGAACTGGCAATGGTAGGCCCTGAAGGCCAAGGACTTCAGTTCTCGTACCTTCCTAGTAATGCTGGGAAAATCCCTTCCTCCCCCCCCCCCCCCCCGCCCCCAGGTGCTCTGTCTTTGCTTTGTGTCTGAAAATACGGAAACGCCTCACCTGCAGAAGGAGACGAGAGGAGGTTGTCCACACTGTTCTTTCCTTATGATCTGCTGTGCATGGCTGTCGCATGGCAAGTGTACACAATGAAGCATCCATTCCTTGCCTGCAGGTTCTGAAGGTACCCTGAGCCCAAAGGTTCTGGGGTAACTGCCCTGCTTTAAATCTCGGCTGCTGTAGCTGCTAGGGCTTCCAACCTCTTTGGTTCCAGCCATTCCATATTGTTATCAGCAGGAGACTCCCAGGCATTCTGGAAGGCTCTGCACGAGAGGAGCAACTGCCGCTGTTGCCGTAGCTGCCTGGACCTACAGCAAAGAGCCAAGAAAAAAATCATTTCACACCCTGTACACTGATTTCCCCCAGAGCTGGCATAGCCAGGCAGTCAACAGAGCCATGTAAATCTTCAACCAGCCTGTCTCCTTCAGTAGCTACAGAAACAGTGTTTGTTACCTTTCAGATTGTAGTAGGTGGGTGAAAATTGCTAGCAACAGTCTGTTTCTGAAGCTGGAGAGCCAACCAGCAAAAGTTTCTTTTTTTTTTTCTTAATATTTTTTATTTTTTTTAAGATTTTATTTATTTATTTGACAGAGACAGTGAGAGAGGGAACACAAGCAGAGGAAGTGGGAGAGGGAGAAGCAGGCTTCCCGCTGAGCAGGGAGTCTGATGTGGGGCTCGATCCCAGGACCCTGGGATCATGACCCAAGCCGAGGGCAGACGCTTAACAACTGAGCCACCCAGGCGCCCCCAGCAAAAGGTTCATAGAGGAGAAGGCAGCTTCCATCAGAGGGGTTTGTCTCTTATTGCTGCTCTGAGTCCTTTGTGGCCTCAGAGAGCAGACTTCCCCCGAAGAACCTGGAAGTCCAGCTGCCCTGTTAGATTTAAACCTGCAAATCAATGCATAATGCATCTAAGTATAGCTGTTCAGAATCTTAGTAAAAAAGAAGTATTCTGTAACCTGAAAAAAAGATTAACCTCAGTTCAAGAAAGAACATAGAGTCAGCACGGGTCGACCCTGAAAACTTAGGAAGAAAGAGGATCTATGAGGCAAATCCTGATGGTGTTTATCCAAGTGTTTTTAGGTGAGAGGTTACACTGGTCAGTTCGGTTTTGGAAGCAGGTAAATTGCTGCTTTGGAGTTGGATGGATTTTGTTCTATCAAACATTCACGCATGAAATAGACATCCTTATTTCTAGTTCCACGTTCCGTAAGCAACCTGCTCTTAGAATCAGATTTCCAAGAGTTGGTCACAGGACAAGAATGTTTTTATTTATTTATTTAATTTTATTTTTTATGTTTTAAGTAATCCTAACGCGGGGCTTCAACTCACTACCCTAAGATCAAGAGTTGCATGCTCTATTGACTGAGCCAGCCAGGCACCCCAGGGTATGAATGTTTTAGCCCTTAGCTATTATATTTCTTTCTGTTTATATTCATGATTTTCATTATGAATACACTGGTGTTCTGGATTTGAATACCAGGCTCTGGGAGCGTGAGTGCTTTGGGAGAAGAATTTGCGATCTGTGTGTTAACAGATTGGATTTCTAAGCCTTTAGGGCTAAGGACCAGAACCTCACTCTGATGAAAGATAAGACCATACCATGGAGGACCTTTTGTGGTTCCTGGAAACGCCTTGACTAGCCAGTGATCAATATCTTTACTACTCAAACTGCCAAAGTTATCAGGGTTTTGTCTATATTCAGGGACTGGCAGGATAGAATTATGTTTGGGATCCTGGTCTGGAGTCAAATAGACTTGGTGTATATCCTTTCTTTCACTTCTAACTTAAGCAAACTGCATAATCTTTCTGTGCCTCAATTTTCTCATCTGTGATTTGGGCATTACAGAAGTGTCTACTTGATGGAATTGTTAGGAGACAATGAGACAGCATGTTAAGCACTTTATGTATACTAGGCCCTTATGTAATACCTAACATAAAATGTTGCTTAATAAATAGTAGTTACTCTTCTCTCTAGAGCTCTCACTAGATGCTAGGCACTGTGCTAAACATTAATATATTTGCCCAAAATAAAACAGTTGGCAAGTGGTAGATCCAGGCCAAACCTAATGTATATGACTACTCTGATGGTTTAACAAACACAGCAAAACTTGAGCTTCCAAAAAGTATTGTCTCCTTCAAAGGAATAAATTTGGAAGACTGTGTATTTATTCCTAAGCCTATTCAGGACTCCTCTCTTGAACTCATCCGGACAAATCTTTGTTCTTTTTTTTTTTTTTTTTTTTTAGAGGCGAGGGGCACTGAGGGAGAGGGAGAGAGAGAATCTTAAGCAGGCTCCATGCCCAGCACAGAGCCCAGTGCATGGCTCAATTGTGAGATCATGACCTGAGCCGAAATCAAGAGTCAGATGCTTGACTGATGGAGCCACCCAGATGCCCCAAATCTTTGTTCTTTAAGAGAAGATTTGATCTTCCTTAATAACCAAAACTTACTCAGTGCCAAGCCCAGTAAGCAAAGTGGAGAATTACAGTGGGACATGCTATCTTTAGCCTAAAGATGTGGCTAAGAAATCAATTCCACAGAAGTAGCAAATACCTTTCTGTCACAAAGCATTTTCTATCACGGCTGACTTCACTTTCCTATCACATTGGTTTTGTATGGAATGAAGTAAGAAAATATGTATTGTTATTTGTAAATTAGGTTAGCTACAAATGGGCTAAATTATTGTAACTAGTTAGCAGATTAATACAAAATAAAGAAAGTTTGCCAGCGAAGGCCTTGTCTTTTTATTTTTATTATTTATTTATTTATTTTTTAAGATTTTATTTATTTATTTGAGAGAGAGAGAATGAGAGACAGAGAGCATGAGAGGGAGGAAGGTCAGAGGGAGAAGCAGACTCCCTGCTGAGCAGGGAGCCCGATGCAGGACTCGATCTCGGGACTCCAGGATCATGACCTGAGCCGAAGGCAGTCGCTTAACCAACTGAGCCACCCAGGCGCCCGGCCTTGTCTTTTTAACAGTTCTATCATTGACATGAAAATATGCTCATCAAACAAAGTTGAGAATGAGTGATTTTTTTAAAAGGAGGGCGATTGAAAATTTAACAGAGTTAAATGTAAGATCCTGTACTTCAAGCTAGAAAAAAATAACTGCATGTACAGAATATAAACAATATAGCCTAGAAGAAGTATGTCAGAAAAATGCTTGGGGAGCACCTGTCTGACTCAGTCAGAACAGCATGCGACTCTTGAATTGTGAGTTCAAGCCCCATGGTGGGTGTAGAGACCATTAAAATAAATAAATAAAAACTTAAAAAAAAATGCTTGGAAGTTTTAGTAGATATGAACTTAATCTAAGCTAGTGACTGCCAAGAAAAATACTAAGATATTTAGCTGAATTAAAGGAAGCATAGATTCTAGACAAAGGAAGTGATATATCCACTCTACTCTGCTAATTGGATTTCTAAAAGCTCCAACTTAAGAAGCTACAGTTTGAATCTGACCAAACTGAGCTGCATTCAGAAGAGAGTAATCATGGTAAAAGAATCTGAGAAATGTTGAATGGTTAGGAGATGTGTTGTTTGAAGATGAAAATATTGGGGCCATGAAAGAGTCCTTTAAATATTTAAAGTGCAATCATACGGGGAAAAGATTCAGTTCATCTCATATGGCAGCAATTGATGGGATAAGAAAAGTGGGTGGAAGCTTCACTGAGATAGATTTTTAGTTCAAAATGCAAAAGAAGTGTATAAAATTTTGACAAAAAACTAAAAATGAAATGAGGTTTCGGGAAAAAGTTTCCCCATCGCTTGAGGTGCTCCTGTAGAAACAGAAAGTGAACTAGTTCTTTCTCCCTAAGAAAGGACTTAAGCCTCTCTAAAAGGATAAAGATCCTATTTATAATCAGCACCATCATCCAAAAGCAACTTTAAAGCACCCTTATGTTTTGTGAAGCTAGAGCCACCAACTGTCCTGATTTTCCCAGGACTGAGGGGTTTCTTGGAGTGTGGGAGTTAGATTGCTAAAACTATAAAAAGTCCCATGCAAACCACAGCAAATTCATCACTGCAGAGCTGAAGAAGTTTGAGTTAAAGAATGTCCTTTAAGTCATGATGAAACACACATAGAATATACACAATCAAGCCTTCATTGAATCAACACATGAATTAATGAAAGCATTGTCATTTATTTTCCATATAAATAAATTTTCCAGGTATTTATTTATTTTTTTTAAAGATTTTTAAAAAATTTTATTTATTTATTTGACAAAGAGAGACACAATGAGAGAGGGAACACAGGCCGGGGGAGTGGGAGAGGGAGAAGCAGGCTTCCTGCCGAGCAGGGAGCCCGATGCGGGGCTTCCATCCCAGGACCCTGAGACCACGACCTGAGCCGAAAGCAGACGCTTAACAACTGAGCCACCCAGGCGCCCCAATTTTTTAAAAAGATTTTATTTATTTATTTGAGAGAGAGAGAGATTGAGAGAACGAGTGGGGGGAGGGGCAGAGGGAGAAGCAGACTCCCTGCGGAGCAGGGAGCCCGACTTGGGGCTCAATCCCTTGACCCTGGGGTCATGACCTGAGCCAAAGGTAGATGCTTAACCAACTGAGCCATCCAGGTGCCCCAAATTTTCCAGATATTTAAAGTTTACTCTTTAAATACCAAGAAATTTGTATGTATTGGATTTTAAATGTCTGAAAATATATTACATAGTTCCCTGTGCTGTTTATCAGACAATATGGAATGTAGATGTCTTTGTTTGAAAATATATTAGGGAAGAGTTGGGATTGGAATATAGAGCAGTAAAGCAAAATAGGTCCGACTTAAGTTTTGAAGTTTGACAGAGGTGGCTTTGAACTTGCCTCTGTCCACTGTAGCACATCAAGTTATTTAATCCATGTCTCAGTTTTCTCACCTGTAAATTGGGGATAATAGTTACCTACTACCTAGAATAGTGCCCAGTAGACCATAGTAAGCACTCAGTAAATGGTAGCCATTTTATCATCGTTGTTAATAACCCCAGAGTTATTTTCTGGACTAAACAGCTGTAGCAAGTTGCTCTGTCTTCTAGATTATCTGAATGGACTCTGCTGTCTGCTATCAGAATCTCTGGTTTGTGTACCTGATCTCTTTATTTTATACACAATTGAATGACTGTGTGAGGGCACTTATACTTCTGAAGGAACAAAATGCATGTACTCTTTGATGGCTATTTACTCACTGATATCTAGTCCCTGGACTGTATTCCAAATACTTGAGAGTTTTGGAAACGTTACCTACCTGTAAGTGTGGCATTGCAAAAATCAGTCAGTTAATCTGCTTACTTAACCAGCAGTTTGAAGTTTAAATGATTTTCTTTTTTTTTTTTTGAAGATTTTATTTATTTATTTGACAGAGAGAGACACAGCGAGAGAGGGAACACAAGCAGGGGGAGCGGGAGAGGGAGAAGCAGGCTTCCCGCCGAGCAGGGAGCCTGATGTGGGGCTCGATCCCAGGACCCTGGGATCATGACCTGGGCCGAAGGCAGACGCTTAACCAAATGAGCCACCCAGGCGTCCCAGAGGGTAACATTCCTAAAGCACAAGAATGAGACTTTTTAGTCTGTAATTGCTTTTCCCTGGTAACTCCACCCTTGATCCCGTATGAAAAAGCAGTAGATAAACATGCGTGGGAGATTCACAAGGAGAAGGGTTGAAAACAAGAACATGGAGGCACACTTAATATGGCTGCACTGACATTCCCTATCCTCTCTCTCCTCCTTCTACCTGCAGATTTAACCATGCCAACACAGATCTGTGGGTCATCACTTAATCAACTGCACTCCTCCTTACAGGACTGGACTGAGATTACCCATTAAAGTTGTTCTCTTAAATCCATACCACTCCCCTTCAGGTGTGCCCTAGGAGGGAGGAAACGCTTCGGAAGAGTAGATAAAGTCAAGCACACTGGCATCATTCACATATCTGTCAGAAGATTGTGGAATCTTAAAAAATCTCTTGCGGGAGGCCAAAGTTAACCTGTTTGAAACTGACCACTGGGAGTTGGCCTTCTGTCTAAAGGTTTGGCTGTAAGTAAACAAACAACAAAAAAAATTAAAGACCTTGTTTTTGATCAGACTGTTCAAAGAAAGACTTTTGTAGGTAAAAGTTCACTAGGTTGAAACAATAGAAACATTTGAGAGTGGAATATTGCCGTCAGCCTGAGAGCAGAGGTCTTTGTTCACCTTTGCTGGCCTCTTTTGAGAGCGTGGATGCGATTTGCTTCACCTCTCAGAATATTTTGCATGTTCATTTTTGATATTTGGAGAGTCAGAAAATACTATGTTCAGCAGTTGGGCATTTAGGTCTAGGAAAATCTGGCAACAACTTTCAGCAGGGTTGGTCTTGGCAAATAACCTCTTGGAGAATTTTTAATGATTAAAAAAGCAAGAGGAAAAAAAGAGCAGAAACTCTCTCACTCCCACGGCTCTGTGTCGATCCCACTGTAGATTCTCAAACTGCTTCTAAAAACCACCCAGAAATGAAAAAGTAGCCAGCCTAGCCCTTCCCTTGATTTAAGGCTTACCTTTTTTTTTTTTTTCCTGGAACTGGATTTATTGAGTGAATGGCTATTTTAACTCCCTTCCTCCCCATTCCGCGCCTCCCCCCTTTTAACCTTTAAGAGATAGAAAAATGAACTTAATCCTTAATTAATGAAGTTCTAAGTGAGAAAAGGCCAAAAATAATTACTCTTTCAAGAATATTAAGGTAATTACATGTCCAGGCATTTGCCTGTTTGTTCCAGGTGTGGCAAGTGTATGTCCTAAATTTTCAGGGCAAGATTTTATGTATCTTCTCTCAGAAGTCCTTTACTCCTCAGATTATGAAGTTAAGAAAATTTTCAGTTTGTAAAATATGATTATTTTAGCTGTGGCTAAATAATCCCACAAAAGACTGCAGAAGGGAGGCCAGCAAAATTAAGTGCCCTGACCTCTCCCCCACTGTAAGAGAAAGTCTGAGGTTGGAAAACAAAATGAGATTAGTGATACTAATTGATCAAGTTATTTATTTTTTGTACATTCCTGGTTTTAGCTCTGTTAAAAATAATGATATGGAAAGCTGTTCGTTCACCTTAAGACTAAAATTGTCAGTTATTTTACCAGCAAAATGGGTTTATTTGGGAATAATGGAGAATTGCGATTCGAGGCACGGAAGCTATGACAAAACCATAGGAAAGTTCAACAAACAAAGGAGAGGAATCTTATTTTATGGAGAAAAAAGAGGTTGGAAGGGGTTGTTTTGAATGACAGCCCACTGAAAGAAAGCAAGAGTGCAGGGTGATGATGTTTTCTCATTGGCTGGGTTGCTGGGGTACTCAATTTCTTGAATGAGATACAATGCATGTCCTTTCCTGTTGGAACCTGTAATTGATGATTCTTTCCTGTTGATTCTTCTTTTGGGGCCTGTAATCGACAATTCTTCCTCTAAGTAATGTAGGGCTCCCCCTTCCAGCCTCCCATTCTAGACTCCCAAGTCCACTTTAGTGAGGTTTCTTTTTATTAATTTTCACATGTTTTAGACTGAGGGAAAGCTGTTGAAATACAAATAGTTATCTCTTATCTTCTACCGTCTATGACATCTTACCAAGGTAATAACAAGTCATATCCCCTGTATGATTTTAATGCACACTGAAAGAACAGGGCATAACACAATTACTGCTTGAATTATCCTGACCTCCATACTCTAGTGTAAGTAGAGAAAGGAGAGGAGTGTTGGTTCATGTCCCTTCTGAGTGTCCTCCTCCTAATTTGGGAATTACATGCTCTTCCCAGGTACCCAAAGCATCATTTGCTCCTCACCAGCTATTTGCTCCATCATGGACCACCACTCACGTAACTGCAGATCAATGCCCCAAACTCCTGGATACAGTTCTCTTATAGGATGTTGTTCCCTGTGATGGGTGCAGCATACGAGTAAATGTGAGGCAGGGCACGCTTCTGTTTACTCTTTCATCCCTTTATCCTCCACACCTCCATCACACAAGGTAGTGTAGGCCTATTAGACTTAGGAAATGGTTGGAATAACTTAAGGAAATCACAGTGTGGAAAGAGAAAAAAAAATTTAAACTGAATGTGAAATCTGCTGTAATCACCCAACTCACAGTGCATTTGATAGGTAGGAGCTCTATTTAAACTGCCTTCCTGATAATCCCATCAAGATTTCCACTTAATATCATTAATTAGAAACTTAGACTCCGGGCCAAACAGCCCTGCTGCTTTAAGAGCGAAGTCCATATTCTACTCTCGAATTTCTCATGTCACTCTGGTTTTAGCCTAGTGAACCCACAAAAGAGTGCAGAAGGGAGGCCAGCAAAATTAAGTGCCCTGACCTCTCCCCCACTGTAAGAGAAAGTCTGAGGCTGGAAAACAAAATGAGATTAGTGATACTAATGGATCAAGTTATATATTTTTTGTACATTCCTGGTTTTAGAGTATCAAGGGTAGTTCAGCTAAGTAACCTTTATTTTTTTAAGATTTATTTCTTTATTTGAGAGAGAGAGAGAGATAAAGAATGGGGGAGGGGCAGAAGGAAACAGAGAGAGAGAATCTCAAGCAGACTCCCCACTGACTGCAGAGCCCAACTCAGGGCTTGATGTGGGGCTTGATCCTACAACCCCAAGATTATGACCCAAGCCAAAATCAAGAATTGCATGCTTGGGCGCCTGGGTGGCTCAGTCATTAAGCGTCTGCCTTTGGCTCAGGTCATGATCCTGGGGTCCCGGGATCAAGTCCCACATCAGGTTCCCTGCTCGGCGGGAGGCCTGCTTCTCCCTTTCCCACTCCCCCTGCTTGTGTTCCTGCTCTCGCTGTCTCTCTCTGTCAAATAAATAAAATCTTTAAAAAAAAAAAAAAAAAAAAAGAATTGCATGCTTAACCGACTGAGCCACCCAGGCGCCCCTAACTAACCTTTACCATCATCCCGGGAAAGTGAAAAAAATATTACACCTTTGCCAGGAGATTGCCTTGTAGATAACCCAATCTATAATCTTTCTACCCTACCTTCAAGTCTGAGAGCCCTGCCATTTCCTAACCTCTGCTCTTTGGCTGCCTGCATATCTTTGGTAAGCTCTAGTCATTACCCATGGTGTTGGTGTCATCCCAGGACCTGTCCCAGTAGTTCATTCTTCAAGTCTGTTATCCAGTCAAAACAACCCAGATACTTTAGACAATTCCCACAGATTGACCAGTCGTGGTTCCTAGGTGCCACAGCCCTACAGAAGAGTCCAGATGGGCATATTAGACCTCCCGCTTTAATCCCTGTTTGTCTCCTCTGTGCTGTGAGTAGCAAATACGCCTCTTTATTCTTAATATTGCCTAACCAGTAACTGTTGGAACACAAATGCATGCACACCTTTCAAGGGCAAATGTTAAATCACAGAGACAATATAAAACCTAAAGCTCTCAAACTGCCTGCAAAGCAAATTCTTCCTGAAGACATATCTGATCTGCCTATTGTTGGTTTTTTTATGGTCTTTAAATGACTTTTAATGTCTTTAGAATGGGGAAGCAGTTCCCATTTTCCCCCAATCTCTACTCTTCACTATTATTTACATCCAACTGCATCACCCATTTATATACTGGCCTGGCCTTCGAAAATGTTTGAGTTTGAGATCCCTGCATCTAAACCCACAAGGAGATACACATTTTCCTAATTACCCTATAATATGTAAACATATCTCCTCTCTCCCGCTTCCGCTTTTAAACCTTGCCCCTTGGACCTTCAAGTTATAATAGGCCACTCCCTAAGCCATTCCCAAACCATGTGAAGTTTTTGAATGTTCCTTTAAGGATCTAGGTAAGTCCTGAGCAGACTTCTCTTCCCGCCGCCTCCCCCCCCGCCCCCCAGCCTTTGAGCTACTAGAGATAGAGGGAAGGTTTGATTCTTTGGGCCACATTAATAGTAGCTATTTTCCAAGTTCTTCCTTGGCATTCTCAGATATTGTTTGGAATACTGATAACTCAGCAATAATTCCTTCAGGATTTAGTTTAATACTTTTTCATTTCCTCTTGTTGTGCCACCATACATTTTCATGTGTTGAACAAACATGTACTGAGCTCCTGCTATGATTCAGACACAATTGCGCTGGGAATAGAGCAATGAAGAAAACAAAGCTCCCTGCCCTCATGAAGCTTACATTCTAGTAAAGGAAACAAGACTTCTGGAAAGATGGCAGAGTAGGAGAATCCTAAACCCACCTGTCCCATGGACACACATAGAAAACAGCCACATCAGAAACCCATAAAACAAACGGAAGACTGGCAGAACAGACTTTTCACAGTTAATCGTAGAGAGGAAGCCAGATCTATAAAAGAAACAATTTCAGTAACCACAATAGAATCCCTATTGTTAATGTCTGTAATGCTGAAGATTTAATAGACTCTGACTTTAATTTGGAATTATCTCATTCATGTAATCAGGAGTTTTTATCTCAACTCAAGTAAAGTAATTGCATGTTGTTAAATACCGACTTAGTAATAAAATGGTCAAATGGAACCAGTCTGTGACTAGTTAGCTCAATAGATAGGGAAAGGTATGACGACATCAAGGTCATTAACTCTTGGGCTTACTCTACGCTCGAACTAGTTAGTATCTTTCAGTCTCGTTGCCACAGACACTTCGCTAACCTGGGCGGTCCTCCTCCAGAGACATGTAGTTGGAAACAAGAGAAATCAGGGGATGATAGATTAGGTGTCTTTAGCACTGTTAGAAAAACAGTTTAACGTCCACATCCTGATGATGGTGTTTTAAGAGGACTTCTGGACAATAGTGTCATTGTGATCAAGCGTGGCCCAGGGCAGTCTTCAAGCTGAAAGCTCTCCAGGCTTCCTTCTGTCTTCACCAGCCAGGAGAATCATGAGGGAGTTCTTTTCCTTGGATAAGATCCTCGAGATGGGATGGCAGTCCTTTGATTTCTGCACTGCTTCCGTGGTATGGTCAGTCTTCAAGAGAGTTTCTGAATTAGACTATTATGCCAGTCATTTTAAGAGCATAACAAATATGATGGGGGTGTTTTGAGAACTTTAGCTGACACATTCTTGTATTCAGGCATGTCTGGAGGACCTGGCTGTCAAGGTTCCATATATGTGAAGAGTTAAAGAGCTCATTCTAATGGAAGAGAAGACCGCGGGACAGGGTAAACCACAAGAGAGGAGTGATTCTGGGCAGAGACCAGATTCATGTTTAAAAGGAAACTAAAACAAAGGGCCTATAAAACCCAAAAGAGTCATTTCCATAAAATCTCTGAGTCATCGGGACCTTAAAACAGCCCTTCCAGGTTGACCGTGTCACTGTGTGGAGAAAAAATGGGGTAAAGAGTGCTTTTTCCGGGTGGGATTTCTATTGGAAGCGTTAAGAAGCTGAAATGGTCAACATTAGGGCCCCCAAAGAAGCAGGGGCAACATCACCCTTCGGGGAGCATTGGTGACGTTGTAAAGACATCCATACTTCGGTGCTTTGGCTCTAGCATCAGGGTGTGTACAGTGTGGCTTAAGGATGACAGGAGGGCGCCTGGGTGGCTCAGTCGTTAAGCGTCTGCCTTCGGCTCAGGTCGTGGTCCCGGGGTCCTGGGATCGAGCCCCGCATCGGGCTCCCTGCTCCGCGGGAAGCCTGCTTCTCCCTCTCCCCCTCCCCCTGCTCGCGTTCCTGCTCTCGCTGTGTCTGTCTCTGTCAAATAAATAAATAAATAGATCTTAAAAAAAAAAAAAGGATGACAGGAGATTGCACTGAAGTGAAGTGGAAAGGAAAGAGTACCTGTAGGAGTGGTTAAACGTAGTAGTTAAGACTGTGGTTCCACAGATTTCTCACTGTCGGAGAAGGGAGCTATAAATGTATGGGAAGGGGGAAGGCTGGGATGAATCCTGCAGTGCCGGACTGAGCACATTGTTTCTAAGTGTGTGTGTGTGTGTGTGTGTGTTGGGGGTTGGGGAGGTTGTCTTCCGAGAGGACCCGCCAGCAATGACACACTAGTACCCATTAGCACACCTAGAATCCAAGTCTTTCTAAATACTCTTCTCCACTCGTGGAATCAGAGCTTAGAAAAGTGGCTGATTTCAAGACTGGTGCTAGGAGAATACTAGGAAAACCTGGACCATCTTACTGTATGATAAAGTTAGGAAGCTCAAGGAATTTTAGGGACATTTCAAAAGGACAGTTTGAAGGGATTCCCACTAGCTGTATCCGGGACAATTTGAGTATCATAATAAAGAGTGTCAATAACAGATTAGAACCCATTGAATAAAATAGGACTCTGTGAGTCCCTACTGGTATAAATGAACAGACAAGCAAATCATGGAGAAAGGTGTGTTTTTCCTTACAGTAGAATACCAACTAAAAAATATAAAAGGAATGAAAGAATTATGAAGTCACCATTTGGCAATCATCGTAGTAATAATTGAGTCAAGCAAGAATCATCAATGCATGCTAAAACTAGTGGGTAACGTTTGATGAGGGACAGGATATGTACATAGTGTCAAAGTATCTCCCCACAAGGCGCTTGTTAATGATGAAGGGGAAAGCAGTAATTTTAAAGTGGAGAAAACGTAACCAAGTCATTAAAGGTAACTTCAATAGTAATGGAACAAATCAACTACTATTATGTACTAAGAAGATCACAACGTCACTTCTGTGGTATTTCTGCTAAGAATGCATAACCTGAATCCAATCATGAGGAAACATCAGACAGCCCAAGTTGAGAAACACTCTACAAACAGCTTGCCTATAACTCTTCAAATATGTCAAGGTCATGAAAAACAGAGTATGGAAGATCTAGTCTAGATTAAAGGAGACTGAAGATACTTGACAGCTGAATGTAGATCTTGACAACAATGTATGATCTGGAATTTTCTTTTGCTCTAATGGGCATTGCTAAGACAATTGAGCAAAGTTTGAATGAGGCCTGTAGATTAGATAGTTTTATTGAATCAATACTGACTTCTTAATTTGCATAATTATACAGGGATTGTGCAAGAGAATGCCCTTATTGTTTGGAAATACACACGGAAGTACTTAGGGGGGAAGGGCATCATGTCTACAACTTCTTCTTCTTCTTCTTTTTTTTTATTTCTTTATTTGACAGAGAGAGCGCACAAGTAGGCAGAGCGGCAGGCAGAGGGAAAGGGAGAAGCAGGCTCCCTGCTGAGCAGGGAGCCCGATGCCGGACTCGGTCCCAGGACCCCAGGATCATGACCTGAGCCGAAGGCAGCCAGTTAACCATCTGAGCCACCCACGTGCCCTGAAGGCATCATTTTCTAAATCAAATTTTTTTTTTCTAAATCAAAATTAACAAAATATTTGAAGAATGTCAGTATTCCGGTCAGCTTCCTCACTGTACTATATTAGGGACTATTTTTCTTTTTTTTTTTTTAAGATTTTATTTATTTGACAGAGCAAGAGAGCACAAGCAGGGGGAGCAGCAGAGAGAGGGAGAAGCAGACTCCCCTGAGCAGGGAGCCCGATGCGGGGCTCGATCCCAGGACCCTGTGATCATGACCTGAGCCGAAGGCAGCCGCTTAACCGACTGAGCCACCCAGGCGCCCCTACAACTTATTCTTAAACAGAAAAAGGTTTAGAAAAAATTATAAATAAATGCAGAGAGTACACAAGCGCGCACATGTTTGGCCTAGGTTGCTAGGAGAAAGAATTGAAATTAAGAAGCATTATTTGCATGACTAATCAGAAATTCTGAGAATATGCCTCAAAGCCCTTTTTACTTGGTGCCTGGTGCCAATTTACGATGTAAGATAAGGTATCAGCCCAAATGGCAGATAGTCTTGAGTACCGGTGAGTCATTCTCTATGTCTGAGACACCTACAGAACACTCTTCCAACCCAATCAATTTAACTTACCTCAACTTCAACACAACAAGCTCCTCTGCCAAAAATTCTTTCTTTTTTTTTTTAAGATTTTATTTATGTATTAGAGAGAGAGAGAGAGAGAGCACGAGCAGGGGGGAGGGGTAGAGGGAGAAGCAGACTCCCCACTGAGGAGGAAGCCAGTTGTGGGGCTCGATCCCAGGACCCTGGGATCACGACCTGAGCTGAAGGCAGACGCTTAACCACTGAGCCACCCAGGCGCCCAAATTATTTCTTTCTTTAACTTTCATATTCACATTGAGTTATTGCAGTCACAAATTCCATGCAACTCTCCTCCTTGAGCAGTAGAATAATCTATTTACTGATGACCAGGTTTAATCCAAACAAATTCCAAACACTTACCTTAATATCGGGATAAAATATTTTGGACCTAAAAGTCAAAGCTGATTAAGAAACAGCACAGACTGAACCACCACCAACCTCTCTTTGCTTTATTATTTGTTTGCTCTCTTTGCTCTATTATTTCTATATCACTCATGGGCAGGAAGCAGCCATCTTGAAATACAAATTTTACTTGTTTCTTTAAAAAAAAAAAGAAAAACAAATAGATGGTTTATTCTAAGAATGTACAGGAACTTATATTCTAAACGTCCACAAATACATATTCCAGAGACTCTTATCATCTCAGAACCCTACTACAGCTTCTCTTTAATCTTTTTAAACATCCTGTTACATAAATCGCAGCTGCATCTATAGCAGGAAAAATAATAAGATAATAATTGCTCAAACATCAAAAGCACTTGGGTGGGTCTTACATAGACCTTTAGTCTTCTCTCCCACCAACACCACGTTCTTAAATATTTTTTTTTTTACCCACCCACATTAATGTATTTTTTGTTTGTTGTTTCCTTTTCCCTGAGTAATTACTATGAAATTTTGCCAGGTCAGAAACTGTTCCCAGGAAGAGACCCTGAATATTAAGAAAGCAGACAAATAGTACCTGAAGATAAGATGTGACTCCAGGCCTGCCCCTCCTTTGATTTCTGTCTCCATTTGAATGTGATTAATTGGTGGAATTGCACGTCCTCAGTGTTGTATGAGAGTTCCCCTGCCTGACCTATGCTAGGAATTTCCTATTCACTTTAACTTAACTGTACTTATCACCAGTATTATGGTAAGAACCACACAAATTGTTTTATGAGGGCTGTGAATCTAATATGTGTATTCCTCCAGCAAGCATTTCTTGATCATATATTAGAGTTAGGAAGAGTTTTAGAAGTCATTTTGCTTGACCTGTCTTCCAACGCCAGCATTTCTTCCATAATTTTTCTGGCAAATGGTCACCAGCCACGACTCGGTTATTTATTATGAAGAGGAGCTCCCCATGGTGTTGGGCAGCCCATTTCATTGCTGGACAGCTCTCATCATAATTCTTGCTGCTTGCTGTGGTTCTTTGCGACTTCCACAGAATATGTCTACCCTTCCTCCATATGCCAACCCTTCACACATCGGGTGGCTGCTAATTTTTCCTAAGTATCATCACTCATAATGATTTTTTCAGATCACGCTGAGTGATGGATAAACATCCAAAAGTTAATAGTAGTTAACTCGGGAAGGTCTGATTGTGGTTATTTTAAAAATTTCTTGCTTGTATGTAAATTCTAATTTTCACAATAAATATTTACTTTAATAACTGACAACATTAATTATTTTTATTGGGCTTATTCTATGACAGTCCTGGAATGCATATGTAATTATCCTGCAGTAACCCTGAGAGATAGGAACTATAATTGTCCCCATTGTACAGATGAAGAAACTAAGGCATAGAGGGATTAAATAATTTGCCATGGTCAGAAGGTAAGTGACTGAAAAGAAATTGGAACCCAGGTTTGCCTAATTCTTGACCACTCCTCTTATAACAAGAAAAACAATTTTTTTGAGAGATATTTGTTTTTAGTGTGGTGTCCAGAAATTGATACAATATGCTAGGTTTGATCTGAACACTGTAATTACTACATCCTTTGATTTGGACACAGTACAATCTATTAATGTTCCTAAGACTTCATTTGATTTTTTTACATGTTATATGACTCCTATAGGAGTGTTAAAAAATCCTTTGGCTCTTATTTTATTTTTCCACCTTGACTCCCTCTCTGCCCATCCTCCTTTGTTACCCCAACAGCTCTTACCCCTCCATAACCATTTTTTAAAAAAGATTTTATTTATTTATTTGACAGACAGAGACACAGCAAGAGAGGGAACACAAGCAGGGGGAGTGGGAGAGGGAGAAGCAGGCTTCCCACCGAGCAGGGAGCCCAATGCAGGGCTCGATCCCAGGACCCTGGAATCATGACCTGAGCCGAAGGCAGACGCTTAACGACTAAGTCACCCAGGTGCCCCATAACCATTTTATCAACCTAGTTAACATTTGTCTCCAGGGGCGTCTGGGTGGCTCAGTTGTTAAACATCTGCCTTTGGCTCGGGTCGTGATCCCGGGGTCCTGGGGTCGAACCCGGAGTCAGGCTCCCTGCTCCCTTCTCCCTCTCCCTTGCCCCCTCCCCCGCTCTTGCTCTCAAGTAAATACAATCTCTCAATACAATCTTTAAAAAAAACCCAAAAACCTCTTCCATTTAAAATCAGGAAGTACACACTGAGCTTTTTTTTTTTTTTTTTTTTTTTTAGTTTATTTGACAGAGAGAGACACAGCGAAAGAGGGAACACAAGCAGGGGGAGAGAGAGAGGGAGAAGCAGACTCCCAGCTGAGCAGGGAGCCCGATGTGGGGCTCGATCCCAGGACCCTGGGATCATGACCTGAGCCGAAGGCAGACGCTTAACAACTGAGCCACCCAGGCGCCCCCACACTGAGCTTTTAATTAAATATACCTGCCAGGTCTTTTTTACTCTTAACTTTAAAATTGATGTACAGGGGCGCCTGAGTGGCTCAGTCGTTAAGTGTCTGCCTTCGGCTCAGGTCATGATCCCAGGGTCCTGGGATCGAGCCCCACATCGGGCTCCCTGCTCAGCGGAGAGCTTGCTTCTCCCTCTCCCACTCCCCCTGCTTGTGTTCCCTCTCTCGCTGTGTCTCTCTCTGTCAAATAAATAAAATCTTTAAAAATAATAATAAATAATAAAAAAAAATAAAATTGATGTACAGGGCGCCTGGGTGGCAGTTGGTTAAGTGTCTGCCTTCGGCTCAGGTCATGATCCCAGGGTCCTGGGATTGAGTCGTCTGTCTGGCTCCCTGCTCAGCGGGGAGTCTGCTTCTCCCTCTGCCCCTCCCCCCTGCTCGTGCTCTCTCTTTCTTTCTCTCTCTCTCTCAAATAAAATAAATTAAAAAAAATAAAATTGATGTACAATGTACATATAAAAATGTGGACAAACTCGTAAGTGCACAGATCAACGAATCATTGCAAAATAAACACATCCATATAACCACCATTTAGGGTCATGAAATAGACGTTAGCAACGCCTCAAAAGCCTTCCTCATGCCCCCTCCTAATCACTGATTGCTCTCTTCCTGCTTCCTCAAGAGAACCACAGAATAGTTTTGCCTGGTTTTGAAATATGTAGAAAGAGAATCATGTAGTACACACACTTTCGTGTGTGTCTGATTTCTTTCCCTCAGCACTACCTTAGTGAGCTTTCTCCATGTAGCAGGTATCAGTGGTTCACTCATTTTCATTGCTACACAATAGTTCATTGTAGGAATAATATACTACAATTAATTACCCATTCTGTTTTTGATGGACTTCCAGGTCCTTTTGAATCTGAAACCTGTCATCCAATATATTAGCCACCAATACTCCCAGCTTTGTATCACCAGAAATTTGGATGTTGGATGATCACACTATTTATTTATTTATTTATTTAGATTTTATTTATTTATTTGAGAGAGAGAGTGAGTGAGAGAGAGAGCGAGTGAGAGAGAGAGCACGACTGATAGAGGGAGAGGCAGGCTCCCTCCTGAGCAGGGAGCCAGATGCGGGACTTGATCCCAGGACCCTGAGATCATGACCTGGGCTGAGGGTGATGCTTAACCAACCCAGGTGCCACCCAGGCGCCCCAGTGATCACACCATTTTTGTCTACACAAATCATTGACATTTACCCATTTGACAGGACCAGGCAGATTTGTGTCAGACAATTAGAGATCTCCCTTCAGGTTAACCTTAATACACTAATAAATAGTATTTGGGCAAGTTGTTCAATTAGCTAACACGGTAGCTATCATTAGTGTCATTTAGTGAATAACAAAATTTACTGAAGGTATACTATGTTCTAGGTACTAACTGGGGACGAAACAGTGAACCAGAGAGATCAGATCCACACCTTCATGGAATTTACATTTTAGCTGATGAGACAAATGTAAACAAAAAGCAAATAATTTAGATAATTTTAGCTAAGTGCATTAGGAAAGTGAAACAGGACAACACGATAGGAAGTGCTGAAGGGAGGCAGACAACTCGAGAAGGAGCTAGCTGCGTGAAGTCAGGGAGTAACAACAGCCAGGCAAGGACATAAGCAAGTACAAAGGCCCTGCAGAGGGGATAAGCTTCAAGAAACAGGAAGGCCAGTATACCTAGAGCCAATTGTGAATGGAAGCAAGCAGAGGAGAGGTAGACAGGAGCCAGATCATTACGGGTTTCGAAGTCCTACATGTCTAAATGCAATGAGGAGACAGATAATAAGATACAACCCCCGGATATCCCTTTAAGGAAGTGCTCGATGTCCCCAGAAATGAAGAGTGTAGTCAGCAGACAGCCTGAAGCCGACAGCTGTCTCAGGGACGGCCTTAGCTGTAGAGAGCCTTGCTGTCTGAGGACATGCGCCGCTTAGAGCAGACCACATCTGTGACCGAGTGAGCGGGGATGTAAATGCTCGCTCCTTTTGATCTGGCACCGGACAATTCTGACCAACAGTACTCAGTTCAGAGCTCCCTGATGGGTTGGCCCAAGCTTTATTGGGCCGGTATCACTGATTTCTTCCTCCGCCCAGTCCTGCTTCCTCACCTTTTCTTTCAAAGGTGTGCAACCCTGATAAACATCTCAGATCCCAAACTTGGTCTCCACATCTGTGGAGAACCCAACCTGTTACAAATGGGGAGCCACTGAAGGATTTTAAGCAAAGACTTCAAATGGCCTGATCTAGTTCTTAGATCACTCCAGCTGCTGTACAGAGATTGGATTATGGGAGGTAAAAGTGAAAACAGTGGCCCGGGAAAAGAGATGACGGTGACCTCATCTAGGGGAGAGCAGAAGGTAGGGGAGAAGTGGGTGGATTTGGGACGGAACATAAAACTGATATAAAACTGGTTATAAAACTGATAACCGTGGTTCTTCCCAAGCGCTTTGATCAAATGTCTTGCTAGAAATAAATTTAGTGTGTCTTTGTATTTCTTTAACCTACCTGTCCAGCCATCATTTCGAGTGAGGAAATAGCTACAGGGCTCCTGGCTGGCTCAGTTGGAAGAGTGTGTGACTCTTGATGTCGGGGTTGTGAGTTCGAGCCCCACGTTGGGTGTAGAGATTACTTAAATGAATAAAAACGTAAAAAAAAAGGGCGGATGCCTGGGTGGCTCAGTCGGTTAAGCGTCTGCCTCCGGCTCAGGTCATGATCCCAGGGTCCTGGGATCGAGCTCCACTTCGGGCACCCTGCGCAGTGGGGAGTCTGCTTCTCCCTCTGCCTGTGCCGCTCCCCCTGCTTGTGCTCTCTCTCTATCAAATAAATAAATAAAATCTTAAAAAAAAAAAAAAAAAGGAACTAGCCTGTGTGGTATGGCCCCTAGTTTCCTGGATAGTCTCACTCTTGTACTCACCTGTTTACTTTTCCAACCATGTCAGCTTTTTCTCCGTCCCTCTAGCGTGCCAAGTTTATTGCTGCCTCATGCATTTTTCACATGTGGTTTTTGGATTGTCTCTGTAGCACTCCCTCCACTCTGCGCATCTACACCCTAGTCATCCTTCAGGGCTCTGACTACATGCGCCTCCACACAGAGGATTTCTCTAGCATTGCCCCCTCCTGCCGTGAGGCTAGTTCCTCTGATTAGGCACTCACACAAATCCCTTTGTCTTCTTTTCTAGCACTTATCACAAGTTGTAATTATGCTGTAATTTTTGTCATTATTTGTCTTCCTCAGTAGAGTTCCACAAGGGGCAGGAACATACCTGTTTTGTTTTCTGCTTCATCCTGAGTGCCTTGCACGGTAGCTAGGACCAAGGAGGTGCACAATAAATATTTGTTCAATGAATGAACTTGCCCTTAGTGGATCCATGTTGGTGCCTAGAGTCAATTCCTTTAAGTGCTTGGTGTTTTTGTTTTTTTTTTAAGATTTCTTTATTTTAGAGAGAGAGCGTGAGCGGGGGGTCGGGGTGGAGGGGCAAAGGGAGAGGGAGATAGAATCTCAAGCAGACTCTGCGCTGAGCACAGAGCCCAATGAGGGCTTGATCTTATGCCCCTGATATCATGATCTGAGCCAAAACCAAGAGTTGGACGCTTGACCAACTGCACCACCCAGGTGCCCCAATTCCTTTAAGTGCTCTTAAAACGTCTTTTAGTAATCCATACCAAATCTCCCAAGGATCACTGAAGATTTTCAGACTATGGTTTTTAGGATCTCATTTTTTTCTACACACAGCAAAAAAACCACCTTTTTTTAAAGATTTTAATTATTTATTTGACAGAGACACAGCAAGAGAGGGAACACAAGCAGGGGGAGTGGGAGAGGGAGAAGCAGGTTTCCTGCAGAGCAGGGAGCCCGATGCGGGGCTCTATCCCAGGACGCTGGGATCATGACCTGAGCCAAAGCAGACCCTTAATGACTGAGCCACCCAGGCGCCCCCCAAAAACACTTTTTTGAGTAACGATTAGTTACTATATTATACGGAGGTAATTTTAAAATAGTACCAAATAGTTATAATGAAAATAAAGTAATAACCCTGCTTTATTCCCCAGTCTTACTCTCTAGATAGGCAACTACTTTATACTAAGCAGGTTTCACCAATCTTTTATCTTTAAAAGAAGGCCTTGGGGCGCCTGGGTGGCTCAGTCGTTAAGCGTCTGCCTTCGGCTCGGGTCATGATCCCAGGGTCCTGGGATCAAGTCCCATATCGGGCTCCCTGCTCCGCGGGAGGCCTGCTTCTCCCTCTCCTACTCCCCCTGCTTGTGTTCCTGCTCTCACTATGTCTCTCTCTGTCAAATAAATAAATAAAATCTTAAAAAAAAAAAAAGAAGGCCTTATTCACACTTGAAAATCAGTACATCTCACCTTCTGACACTTCTCCCACTGTCAAAATAATTTTTAAGTTTTCATTTGTGGTTTGTCATCACACTGACAATTTCTTTCGCCATCTTTCAGTATTTGGGACTAGGAATCTTGCTCTGTTAAAAGTGGCAGAATAACTCATATTATCTCACCTCAGTGGAACTTCAAATTTCTTACCTGTTTGTTCTTCCCCTTCCGGCATGAAAATTATCTCTTTTTTTTTTTTTTTTAAGATTTTATTTATTTATTTGACAGAGAAAGAGAGAGAGAGCACAAGCAGGGGGAGCAGCAGGCAGAGGGAGAAGCAGGCTCCCCGCTGAGCAGGGAGCCCAACACGGGGCTCTATCCCACAACCCCGGACCATGCCCTGAGCTGAAGGCAGACACTTAACCAGTGGAGCCACCCAGGTGTCCCTCTCTTTTCTTTTTTTCAATGGGATATAATTCAGATACCATAAAATTCACCTTTTAAGAAAGGTATCTTTCTTAAAGAAGATGGAAAGAAAAGCAGGCCTTCCCTGGTTTACCAGCAGATATGCTATTGCTTTCTAGAAGCAATGTCCCCTACCCTCCTTAAAGGATGGCTGTGGGTTCCAAAGCTAAGGTAAGGAGGGAAGGCAGTAGTGAAGGTAGAATTCAATGTGGACTGATTCTTTACATAGTTTGGAGTGTTATGCTGCCCAGGTCCAGTTTAAGAGCCTCTTGTGCTCTAGGCATTGCTACCTTTGGAGATCCTTTGTAGTATTCTAAATATGTATTAAAATATACATTCGCATTCGAAATCAAATATCAAAATTCAGGGCGCCTGGGTGGCTCAGTTGGTTAAGCGTCTGCCTTCAGCTCAGGTTTTGATCCCAGGGTCCTGGGATCGAGCCCCACGGGAGCCTGCTTCTCCCTCTTCCTCTCCCTCTGCCCCTTCTCATGTACTCTCTCGCTCACTCTTTCAAATAAATAAATAAAAATCTTTAAAAAAAAATCAAAATTCACTGTAAGAATGTTTATAGAATTTTGTATAATTTTTTTTTGAAATTATTAAGCTATGAGCAAGTAATGTTTAATATGTGTTTGGTTATCACTTCTCAAAAATTATCATACAATCTTGTGAATTTGTATAGAATAAAATAAAATTTAACCTTCAAATACTGTTCTTTTTTTTTTTCTTTGTTAATATACAGTGTTATCTTAGTTTCAGGTGTACAATATCGTGATTTAACACTTCCATACATCACCCAGTGCTTACCCTGAGGAGGGCCCTCCTTAATCCCCATAACCTATTTCACCCATCCCTTATTCTCCTCCCCTCTGGTAACCATCAGTTCGTTGTCTATAGTTAAGAGTCTGTTTCTTTCTTTCCTTTTTTTTTTTTTTAAGATTTTATATTTGAATAACCTCCACACCCAGCGTGAGGCTCAAACCCACAACCCCAAGATCAAGAGTCACTGACTGAGCCAGCCAGGCTCCCAAGAGTGTGTTTCTTGTTTTGTCTCTTTCTCTCTCTTTAACCCTCAGATACTTTTCTAATGTAATAAACTTCTTTTCAATGTTAATTACATAATTAATGAGCTTCATATGTTACATATGTAGACATTTAATTGTTTTATTTATTTCCAGAAAACTGATGGTGCACAAAAATAACTTTTGTTTTAGATGGCAGTATTTTTTAAATTATGTGGTAAACAAGTCAACCAATCCAGAAAAGTATAAATAGAAAAGTGAAGTCCTCTTATCAGTCCTTCCCTTTTTCTAGAGTCTACAGGCAGCCACTGTTGAGTGGGTCTTGTATGTCCTTCCAGAAAATTTGCATACATATCCCAGCATGAAATATCTACAAAAATACACAAATAGTATTGCATTATATATATTGTTACACATCATGCTATTTTTACTTTATAGATACTGTGGGAGTTTTTTCATATGTATAGATTTATCTCATCGTTTTCAAATGTTGCAGAACATTCCACAAGATGAACTATAATGTATTGAGCCAGGTGCCCTATAAACATAACTTTTAAAAAAATGTTTATCTTTTTTAGGGTAGTGGCATTGTGGGTGACTTTTTTTGCCTATTATGTAGAACTGTATTAATGTTGTTATACTGGTCATGTAATTAAAATTTTAAAAAATTTATTAAACATGGGATGCCTGGGTGGCTTAGTCAGTTGAGCATCTGCCATTGGCTCAGGTCATTATCCCAGGATCCTTGCTCAGTGGGGATCCTGCTTCTCCCTCTCCTGCTCCCCTTGCTTGTGCTTTCTCTCTCCCTCTCTGTCAAATAAATGAATAAAATCTTTTAAAAAATAAATAAAAAATAAACATTTATTAAACAAACAAAAAAAGAACCATCCCTTAGGGTGTGATTTGCAGTAACAAATTAAATAGGAGACTCTGGATGTCAGTAAAGACTGAGAAGGGGCATTTGGAACCCCCTATTCAGGAGTAGATAATGCCCCCTAATTACATTTTCAAGAGAAACCAAAACCAAATTATTGGAAGTTAAGAGCCAAAGATAACTGTGAGTGCAGATAATTCGTTAAAGGAGTTTGACAAAGAAGGACAGAACCTTTAGCAGCAAAGTTGGGCAAAGGCTTTGTTCGGAGTTGGAAAGACACAGGCAAAACAGGTGTAAGCTCTGTGTCCTTAGCTGTTTGAATTGCAAGCCTGAGGAAGACCTGATTAACAGTGGAAAATCGATAGAGGGCTTCTTCACCTTTCTTGTTATTTTACTCTGAAAAAGGGGAAGACTCTTTTGTTTTTAAAGATTTTATTTATTTATTTATTTGAGAGAGAGAGAGAATGAGAGACAGAGAGCATGAGAGGGAGGAGGGTCAGAGGGAGAAGCAGACCCCCTGCCGAGCAGGGAGCCCGATGCGGGACTCGATCCCGGGACTCCAGGATCATGACCTGAGCCGAAGGCAGTCGCTTAACCAACTGAGCCACCCAGGAGCCCGAAAAAGGGGAAGACTCTTAACAATAGAGAACAAACTGAGGGTTGACGGAGAGAGGTGGGTGGGGCTGGGCTAAGTGGGTGATGGGTATTAAGGAGGGCACTTGAGATGAGCCTTGAGTGCTGTACATAACTGATGAATCACTAAATTCTATTCCTCGAACTATTACACTATATGTCAACTAACTAGAATTCAAATAAAAATTGAAACAAAGCAAGAGGAAGAAAAAGGGAGCAGAGGGTAAGGGTCTTCATAAATTATGCTCTTGAGAGGTCAGTGGCAGGGCATTAGGAAGGGGAGGAAGCCATTTGATTTATATATTCCTCACATTTCACCCGTAAGCAAAATCTAGTTTGTGTCAAGCTGGCTCTTCTAGAAAATGTGGGGCTGTTAGGAAAATGTATCACATTTAAAATCCTAAAATTAGATTTGCCTTAGTGAGGGCCCCTCAGGGCTTCCCCAGATGAGTGTGTGTTTTGAGGATGAGAGTGGGGAGAACAAAATAACCAGAGAAAATAATTATTAGGCTGATGAACAGAAAGACCGTTAGGCGAAAGCACTGAGTTTGACCATTTCCTTTTCCCTGTGTAGTTCTGGAAGTAATATAGCCCCATCTTTGCTTTAGTGGGAGGATTAACACTCACTGGGGGGAATTTCCTGCTAGTTTGAAGGGGAAGGTGGTACCAGGCTAGTGGAGATATATTTTGGACAAGGCGTCGGATCTTTCCACACTTGTTATCACACCGTGTGAACAGCACTCTCTTCTAATACCCAGAACCCTCTGTGATGAGGCTGAATCAAGGTCTCTGGATACCCTGTGCTGGTCAGGCTGTCTGGGAGGGCAAAGGAGGGAGAGTAAGTGACTTCTCACATTATATCTTTAGTATCTTTTGAATTTTTTATTGTGAACATGTATCATTTTATTAAAAAAAATATTAAGTTGTTTTAAAGACTTGATTAAGGCTGAGAAGGAAAATTGAAGGCTTTGTTCCCTCTGGTCAGTATAGACTCCTGGATTTGCTCCGTTTCACAACCTACTTGTTCCTCTCATTTGTGACTTCATCGTATGATCTTTTAGTTTAAGTACCTCTCCCTGCGAACCACACCCCCAGCCCGGGTTATCTAATCTAATCTAAACAGGTCAATTCGTATGTGACATCTCATTTTCTTCCACCCCACTTTTTGTTTCCCATCAGCAAACAAAACGTCGTGTTAAACACAGACTATCTAGCTCAAGTTTGAGATCAGAGTTACAGTCAGATGCCAGCCCTGCTATTTACTAGCTATGTGACCTTCTACAGGGTACATAAAATGTTCTGGGATTTGGTTTCCTCATGTGGGGCTGTGGACGGTGCGCCCACTAGATCAGGGGTCAAAGCGGGTGGGTTCAACTTCTGGTTCTGCCACTTTGTTGCTTTGTGCCCCTGGACACGCTGCCTGGCCTGTGAGCTTTAGTGTCTCTGAAATGGGGACAAATCTTACTTTTGGGAGTAAGGGAGGTTGTAAAAGTGAGGTAAGAGATGCGAGGTGGCTGGCGTCTAGGACACAGGGTCTCTGGAACCATATTAGTATCTTTTTCTTCATCTTCACTTCCTTCTCTCTGTTTTTTAAGTGATTATTATTATTTTTAAAGATTTGATTTATTTGAGAGAGTGAGAGACAGGATGCAAGCAGGGGGGAGGTGGAGGGGTAGAGGGAGAAGCAGACTCCCCGCTGAGCAGGGAGCCCCATGTAGGACTCCATCCCAGGACCCTGAGATCATGACCTGAGCCGAAGGCAGACACTTACCCAACTGAGCCATCCAGGCGCCCCCTCTCTGCTTTAAAAAAAAAAAAATTTTTTTTGTTTTAATTCAGATCCCCAGCGTGTTATTCAGATCTCTTGCCTCTCATAGGGCTTTTTAAACTGCAAAGCAGAAAGCAGAGTATGTGGTTGTTTTTACATCAGGCAGACAGACACAGGGCCCCAGGCTGTGAATTTCTCTGACCTCTCTAAACTATGCTTGAATTCCAGAGGAGAGCTCTGTTTTTCTAGGTGGAAGTTAGGTAAACTTTTTCAGGAGCACGCCCCAGGCAACAGGCTGGGGGCTGGGGACTACCTTCAGGAAGTCCTTTCCATCATCTGCAGAAGGAGGCTCAGCATCGTGGACCCATCTGGGTGCTAGCGCATTGCCTCTGGATGACAAACTGCCCAGGCTTTGGAAGGGATTTTTGTTGTTGTTGTTTTTTAATAAAAGTCATCTCTACGTCCGACGTGGGGCTCCAACTCATGGCCCTGAGACCAAGAGTCACACGCTCTACTGACTGAGCCAGCCAGGTGCCCCTTAAAGTGCACTATTAAAAACCTATCCATACACAGAAGGCAGGCTGATAGGGGTGATGATGTTAAGGATGCTAATAATAGTAATAATAAACCACACCTGCTGTTCACTATGTATACTGTGCTCTGGGAGAAGTCAGAATGCCTTCAGCCCAGTACTTGATTATTAAAGATTTTATTGCATTTCTATCTCCTCTGAGGTTTTACTCCTACAGGCACAGCTAGGTAGGTGTAAAATGAAAGTTCTAAACCAGGGGCGTCTGCGTGGCTCAGTCAGGTAAGTGTCTGCCTTTAGCTCAGGTCATGATCCCAGCATGCTGGGATAGAGTCCCAAATCAAGTCCCCCGCCCCCCCAACATCCTATGGGCTCCCTGCTCAGTGGGGAGTCTGCTCCTCCCTCTCCCTCCGCCCCTCCCCCCGCTTGTGCTCTCGCTCACTCTCTCTCTCTCAAATAAATAAATATATATATTTTTAAAGTTCTAAACCAGACACACTAAGAGAAGGGAAGAGAGAAGACAGTTAAGCTAAAAGTTGGCAATCTTGTCATTTTAACTAGTTTGGACCTGAGCCAGAGGTACAAGTGGAAGTCTACAAAAGTCATTAAGACACTTGGCCCTGCCACGCAGTGGATTTGTAATCTTTATTAAACAAGCAATTCTCCCTGGGCCTCAGTTTCCCTGTCTAGAGGTGAGGAAAATTGGTGAAATCATATCTAACTCTTGATAGCTCTAACTTTCCTAGACCAGATGCTTACACATTGAGATTCTTCCGTGTCACTGGGTCCTCTTCAGTGGACAACGGGGAGGAGAGAAGGCTTCCCCCGTCTGATAGAGTAGCTAGCACTTGCCGGGCACTGTGGGAGGGATCTTGCATACATTAGCATACATTAATGTATATACATGAACTCATGGGACAGCGGTGCTGTCTTAATTTGACTAGTGGTCTTCAGAAGGCGGGGTGGTATCATCAGAAGGTTCTCTCATTTCTATCTTATTCAGAAAACAAGGAAGTAGGTAGTCTATAGACAGAAATGGATAGATGGAAGTGTATATACATTTAAAATCACTACAAATAGTTTATACATACATAAATTACATATTGATGTGTGGCACAGAATTTGAATTTTACATGAGGGATGCAACATTTAAAAAAAGGAAGAGTTGAGACGTTATCCCAGACACTGGAAGTAGGAAAATCGCAATTACCCTACCCAACAGATGCTTTACTTGGAGGGAATTGAGAGCCCATAATATGCTTAAATCAAGTTTCACATAGAAATCACAGGTGAGCTGTTTCTCAATCCATTATTTCCTTCCTTCCCTAAGTTAAAAAAAAAAAAATTACACATGCAATTCCTTAAATCATTCTCACTGTGAAAGAGCCCCACAATACAGAGTCAAGAGCCCTGCGGTCATTCCCACTGCCCTCCTCCCAGCCTCTAGCCGCCCTGACCTCTCACCAGAGGGAACCCCAATGATCATTTTGCTGTGTATTCTGCCCACTTTCAAATTAAAGTTTCATTATTGCTATCCTTCAGTTGTTGCCTTAAGGAAAAAGAGCCTGGAAAGAGGAGAAAGTGGGATTCGGTAACCTACAAAATATTTTAGGCAGGACCCTTTTCAAAACGCAACGGGCAGGCCTGGAAGTCGAACGGCGTGTGGTTTCCAGTGCAGGGCGTCTGGCCACCTCCACCTTGGTAAATACTCTGACTGGCTCTGGCCCTGGCGTGCCTGCCAGACAGCCAGACACAGGAAACCTGACAAATCACTAGCATCCTTCGCTTCTTTATTTTTATCCTTTATACTCATCAGTCTCCTGTCCCCTGATAATGGCTGGGAATCGGAGTTTCTCTTACACACAGTAGCAAGGGCATGCTTTCTCTCCTCTCTTTCCTTTCTAAAGGACAATGTCAAGGACATGTCCAGGCCAGGTCAGAGAATGTTACATCAGAGATACTGCTGCTATATTTACCCCCACTTGCCTTTCAAGCAAAGCAATTTATATGATGAAAAACAGCAGAGACAGGCTGTCCCGGGGTATCTTCAGAGAAGAAAAACATTGAATTTTTTAAAGCTGTGTATTTTATGTTGCAGTACATTTCTCTCGGGGCAAAATTTCTTTCCCTCTCTCTTTTCACTTTTTAAAATTCTGAGGACAGAGTTAAAGAGACTTATTACTTCACCCCAGGCCTAGAGACCAACAGTTGCTACTCAGGGTTTAATCCATTCCAGGCTGTCACCATAGCCTTGAGACAAGAGAGACTAAACAGAATGACAAGCAGAATCACCACTGGATTTGCTTTGCTGTGGAAGTTTCCATATTGGCCTCTGTCGCACTTTCACCTCCAACCCCCTCTGTACTAATTATGTTTACTCTCCAGGCCTCAGTTTCCTGCTCAGTAAAATAGGAAGACTCAATTCTGTTTCACTTGGAGGAGGGTCGTTAGGGGAATAAATATGAAGAGGGTCTTGAAGTGGGAAAAAAGGGTTATTCAGCTCTGATTCAATTCAGCAGTTGCTTCTTGAGTACTTACTAAGTACTGGCACAGGGAACCACCCAGTCAGACACTGTACCTACCCTTAAGGAGTTAACAATCTGATAGCTGGTAGAAAACCAAATTTACAAAGAACCTTGCATGCCCCAGTTTCAGAGGAGGGAATGCTGGGGGAATTGGGAGAGGGTTTAGGGGAAGCTGCTAAGGGAGGGGTGGCATTTGAGATGGGAGGGAACAAGAGGACATTCCTGAGAGAGAATAAAGAATAAAGGAAGGGGCCGCGCCTGTCTGGCTGAGTCGATGGAGCATTCTACTCTTGATCTTAGGGGTTGTAAGTTCGAGCCCCACGTTGGGTGTAGAGATTACGTAAAGTCCTAAAAAAAAAAAAAAAAAAGGAATAAGAATAAGGAGAAGGAAAAGGAGAAGAAGAAAGGAAGTCACAGAGGAACCAGAGCTCAGGATGAGCTCAGGGGACAATGAGTATGCAGTCTGGTACATGACAGGGAGCACGGACAATAAGTTGGGTTCACACTGGAGAGGCTACAAAGTCTGTGCTTAATCCCATAGGTGTCACAGACTTTTGTAGAGGAGTGACAAGATTGGAGTAGCACTTCAGGGCAATTACCGTGGCAGCTGGTAGGGGGGATGGGGCAGCTTGGAGGGATAAGGGGAGGGCGTGCTCCAGTGGGGCGAGGGCGGAGCACTGCCAGGAGCTCCTTGCTCCTGGACCCGTCACCCGCCCTGAATCTGAGTCAAATGCTGCTACAGGAAGGACTTTCCTCCTAAGCACTTACACATTCAACAGTTAGACTTAGCCAAATCTGGTTTTGGTGGGTCTCTCTCTTTTCCAAGCTGACTCTTGGCTCCCCATGAGAGCGTGAGCTTCCTGCAAACGGGGCCTTTGTTCTGTTCTTCATGCTCCTCTCTGCACCAGCAACCTGATGCCCTCTACACTCTTGTCCACGGGAGCCCTCACTCAGGGCCAAAAGATTGCTGCTTGGCCTTCAAACCCAGACTGCACTTTCCCTCTGTTTCCCCAAAACATCCAACTAGTTCAGGGGTGAAAAAGGAAATGGTAGGCAGATGGGGGAGGAGGGGATGTCCTGTGTCCTGGCGAAAGACCAATTTGGATTATGGTCCTTTGAAAAAATCTAAAGACCACATTCGTTGAGCAGTAATTACAGCGTCAGGCATCCTGCACTTCAAACGCATCACTCCATGACATCCAGTTGGCAAGCCTGTGGGATGGTTACCATTATTTCACAGATGAGAAAACTGATGCACAGAGTTCAATAGTTTGGTCATTAAGTCCTAACAAGGGACAGAGGCAGGATTTGAACGGTGTCTCTCTGCTGTCCATTAATCTTAGGGGCGCCTGGGGGGCTCAGTTGGTTAAGCATTTGACTCTTGATCTCAGCTCAGGTCTTGATCTCAGGGTCATGAATTCCAGCCCTGCATTGGGGGCTGGGATGTGGAGACTACTTAATAAGAGAAAATAAGAATTAAAAAAAAAAAAATTCCATTACTTTAACCACTGTGGTCTATTGGTCCTTCTGCATTATGGACCTAGATACCCAGGTCAGCATTTCTTCAACATTGCGATCTATACCCTTCTCCTCCAACACAATGGCCCTGTTACTTGAATGTTTACTGAGGAGTTGATCCCTTTGGATTAAGACTTTGTTAGTGGAGATTACATTGCAAAGACTTAACCTTTCACTGTTACATAGCTCTCAGGGGGTAGATTTCAGTGCTTTGAAAGATTTTAACCTGCCAGATAAATATCCTTTATTGATTAATTCCATTTCCCATAAGACCATCAGGCCTATTACACTGAGTTGACGGGACACCAGATTAAAACAAAGGAATCTGAGTAGCCTAAAAAGAATTGACAATTTCTATTAGCCTCTGAAATGGAGAGAACAGTTCTCAGACCCCTTTGGAGCCTTCAGGGTAATGGGGGTGGGGTTAGGGAGTAAAATTTTGGCCTGGACCCCTGTTGGGAAACCCTGCTCTGACCTTCTATGGTAGAATGCATTTTATTTTATTTTTTTTTAAGATTTTATTTATTTGTGAGAGAGAGAATGAGAGACAGAGAGCATGAGAGGGGGAGGGTCAGAGGGAGAAGCAGACTCCCCGCTGAGCAGGGAGCCCGACGTGGGACTCGATCCCGGGACCCCAGGATCACGACCTGAGCCAAAGGCAGTCGCTTAACCAACTGAGCCACCCAGGTGCCCTAGAATGCATTTTAGAGAGCTCTGTTTGATGGTAAGGGAAGAGAGCAGAGCACCTGAGGAATGAGGGAGAGAAGAAGGGATGGTGAGAGAGGGAAGGTGAGAGAGAGAGAGGATCAGAGCACCTTTCTGGTGATTCTCCTGCCTTAAGGATGCATAGCTTGTAGCTAATTAACTAAATTAGAGCCAGCCTTGGTTCATTTGGGAAGGCATCCATGGAAAGATCATGGATTCTGAAGAGAGGCACATTTGGACTTTTTCTCACCACCTTGCCTAACTTCTGAATCTCATGGAATAAAATAATTACTTTTTAGGATTGTTGTATATGAGATAAGATATGTTTTCAAAAAATCCTGGTATTGGGGTGCCTGGGTGGCTTAGTTGGTTAATCGTCTGCCTTCAGCTCAGGTCATGATCCTGGGGTCCTGGGATGAAGCCCCTCTTCGGACTCCCTGCGCAGTGGGGAATCTGTTTCTCCCTCTCCCTCTGCCCCTCCCCCTGCATGTGCATGCTCCCTCTCTCTCAAATAAATAAATAAAATATTTTTTAAAAACCCTGTTAGGGGCGTGTGGGTGGCTCAGCCGGTAAGCAGCTGCCTTCAGCTCAGGTCATGATCCTGGAGTCTCGGGATTGAGCCCCATGTCAGGCTCCCTGCTCATCATGGAGTCTGCTTCTCCCTCTGCCCTTCTCCGCTTATGCTCTCTCTCTCTCTCGCTCGCTCACCCTCTCTCAAATAAATAAAATCTTTAAATAAATAAGTAAGTAAGTAAGTAAGTAAGTAAGTAAAGTCCTGGTATTAATAGGCATTGAATAAAGGCCAGTTAGTAAAAATCTTGAGAACTACCAGGGGCACCTGGGTGGCTCAGTCGTTAAGCGTCTGCCTTTGGCTCAGGTCATGATCCAGGGGTCCTGGGATCGAGCCCCGCACCAGGCTCCCTGATCCATGGGAAGCCTGCTTCTCCCTCTCCCACTCCCCCTGCTTGTGTTCCCTCTCTCTCTGTGTCTCTCTCTGTTAAATAAATAAAATCTTCAAAAGAAAGTCTTGAGAACTACCATTTTGTACTGATTTAAGAGGTTTCAGAATCAGACAACTTGCATAATTCAGACTTTCTTATAAATTTCAAGTCTATTATCACTAAGAAGTAGTAGTTGAAATAAACTAGAAAGACCTCAGATATTTTTAGTAGACGAATGTCCAGCCAAACAGAAGAGCAAGACCTTAACTAATTTGCTGATCCTCAGGAAGACAGAATGCTGAGGAAGCCGCCAAATTGTCAGAATTTTTCATGCAGCTTTTCTAAGGACAGCATGCAATCCGTCTGGATTGGTTGTAGGCTGAGAAATAATTATTTTCCACATGAAGATCACCGAGGACATACTAAGTGGCATTATTTCAAGTTAGATCTTGAGACATAATTTTTGTTTATTCCTGTATGTAGAGTCCTCCTTCCAAGATCTGCTGGGTTGGAGGCTTGATATTTCGAGGGTCTGGTTTTAGCTCCTTAGCTTCTTCCTGACTTTCCTGTTTTGTTTTGTCCCCTGACAAATGGCCTTATCTCTCCAATCTTTCCAGGGACTGTAGGGAGGAAGGCGAGGGGAGGAGGTTGTCTGTCTAGTACTACTCTAAGTGCCTCTTAAGCCAGGCTATGGAGTGGGGGGGTTGGGAAGGGGCTGGTTTTTAATTTTTTTTAAGCATCCTGAGTAGTGACAACATTCACAGAGTCAGTGGATATTCTTGTTGGATTTCTGGGTTCAAATAATTTCAGAAAGTGTAACTTAAAACCACGTACCACCATTGTAACCATTTTCAAAAGGCAAAGAATGAGCAAGGTAGGTGTGTACCATCTCTCTTCTCTACTCCACGTGAGGTCTGTCCCTTCGGAAACTGGTTTGGGAAGACAGGGGTTGTCCTATCTTTCTCCAGTTCAGGTGTATTCAGAGACAGGAGTTGAAAATCAGTGTATGTTTAGCAGATTTCCCTAAAATTAGGAGCCCCACACATGAATGTTATGAAACAGCAAGACCACCCCGTTTCCGGCAGGGTCTCTCTGCCTGAGACCTCCTTCCCTTCTTCAACTGGTGGGAGTCAGCTCAGCCATCCTCTCCTCAGGGAAGCCTTTCTTATCACTTCTTTCTTCATTGGTCTGGGTTAAATACAGGCTTAAACTTCCTTCTCATAAAGCCTAACTTCTGTGTAACATTGTAATGGACTGCTTACAAGTTGATTGCTTTGCCAGAGTATGTTTCTTAGGAGATTTTTTTTTTTTTATTACCCCATCTATAGAAAGTAGCACAAGATCTGGTATATAATAAGTATTTAATACTATCAGTTTGCTCATGGAAGGAAGGAAGGAAAGAAGGAATAGAGAGAGGAAGGGAGGAAGGAAGGTCAAGGAAATCCCATCCATACCCCTCCTCACTCCCCCTACTCCACTTCTCCCCCCCACCACCACCTACCCAGCTCTGCCTGATGAGAGGACCAGTCTACCTCAGTTACTAGCAGGAAGCAGCAGTAGAGGTCCTTGAGCATAAAAAATTAAAAAAAAAATAAGCAAATGCATTTTGGGTTCCTAATTCACCCAAGTTTCTCCATTTGCTAGGTGTCATTGGTCTGGCATCAAATAACTGAGATTGGCAGAGAGCCCACACGAAAACAGGCAAGATGTTGATGTGCCAAAATAGTATATTTTAAAAATTATCCTGTTCCAAACAAAGATTTTGTTCCGAGTGGAATCTAGCTCCATGCAGGAGAAGTTGAGAGTTCTAGCCCTGGTTTTGATGCTGGTGGTGACCCGGGGCCTTGTCTTTCATTTTAATTTGTTCATCTGTAAAATGAGTCTGTGTTTAAAAATGAGTTGTGAGCCATTGGTAGGTCGTGTTATCAGTTTATCGGGTTGCACCTGGCATTTTCTAATTGAAACCGTTGACCGGTTGTGGTAAGGTAAGGATGGTTTCCTGAAACTTGGTCTGGTTATACTTTGTGCCTGTGGGTACTAGGTCAGGGTATAAAATGTACTTCTTACTCTGTTGTCAAGGTCAAACATTTGGAAAGAATTGGGTTGGATGATAAATGAGGCCCTTCTAATCTTAGTGTGTGTGAATTTGGCAGGACTGCAGCAGACCCATCAAAAATAGAGGGAAAAGAGGGGCTGGCAAGAATTAAAGAGAGATCAATTGGGATAGCACTAAACAGGAGGTCAGCTGCAGTCAGGAGAAGCTGACGCAGAGCTCCGGAAAGGTACCAAATAGAAATCCTTCAGAGAATTGTGCAGCTTGGCTCTTCCCCGCCTTCCTTCCCGGCCTTAAGTCTCCGAACTGTCTGTTGCCTTTATTTTATTGGTTGGGAAGAGCATTGGCATTTTCCGGAGCCGTTCCCTCCAGCCCCACCCCTACCCTTCTCCCCCGGTTATGTATAACTCCCCTGTGCGCCTCCTCCCGACCTCATCCCGGTTCGCCCACCTCTGTGCACAGGTGCTGGGCCTAATCACTGCTGGGTGTCTGGTTCACACCTCTTTCTCTTCCTCTTTGGTGGTCTGCCTACACACTCTTGGAGCCAAGAAGCGTGTGTTGGAATGTGGGGTCTGGGGGGTGTGGCTAAAGGGGTGGAATGTTTCTCTGCAAGAGCCCAAATCTTCCCAAGGAGGCAGATCAGTATAAATTAAAAACATATATTTTAATCTCAAACATTGTTTCAATTTACATTAAAAGAAGGCATAAGACTTTATTATTATTAGTTTTAGTCAGAGGAGATCCTGAGCTTTAAACATTGGAGAATCACTGCTCAGTGTAGTCAGCAGGGCCTCCCATGACCCACCAACTCCAATCACCTGGCTCTGCTTCAAGGTGGCAAGGTCGGCAGCGCGGGGGAGACAGATGGAAATGCTTCCCTGAAACCCTGTTGCAGAGTGACCGATGGCAGAGGTTTGGGCCTCAGAGCAGGGACAATCCGATTTCTACAGTCCCTTCCAGTTATCAGATTCTTAACTTTTATGATTTAATGAACAAATGAGAAGTGATAGGAGATTTTGGCGGGTACCTACACTTCTGTGATTGGGGGAATCCAGCCTGAGGACAAGGAGATAAAAGACTTTCGTGTACAGCCTAGGCCCCCTATTCTGGCTACAGATGTTCCTTGGACAGTGGTTAACACAAACCCGTCAAAGAATGGACTGTTCTCAAGGCCCGTGGTGGGAAAAGACGTTATGAACCATGCCTCTAGATTCTTTGACAAACATTGAGTCACCGCCAGAAAGCAGAGGTCTGGAGGCTAACTGCTAGCATTCCAGGGTTCTAGTCCTTGGCAACTGACCTGTCAAATGACCTTTGACATCTGGCCTGACCTCTCAGTTTCTCATTCTTCCTCTTCTGTGGAGTATTCAGCTAAACAACAATGCCTTCCATTGCCAAACAGTTCTCAAGGTAATGTACGTAAATTCAAGGTAGTGGTAGCAGTAGATAAAGAAGTGGAAATAGAAGAAGCAGTAAATATTATTACTGCCATTCTGTAACTTAGACAACTGAGGCACGGAGGGGTTAAGTACCTTGCCCACGGCTGTGCAGGGATTGGTGTACGTGACTAAGTCTGCAACTGCCAGAGGCAATGTGACTGGAAGGTGACTAACTGGTATTGGTTGCTGGGAACCGGGGTGGAAGTTGCTGAAGGGGAAGACTGGTCTGACCCTGCCCTGAAGGAGTCTCGAAGTGATTCTGAGTCACAGCCCTGTGAGGTCCCCCTCCGGAAATGGCACTGACTGTAGCTAGAGTCCTCAAACATTTTTGCCCCTGTATCTTTTTTTTTTAAAAGATTTTATTTATTCGTTTGAGACACAGAGATATATATAGAGAGAGAGCATGAGCAGTGGGAGAAGCAGAGGGAGAGGGAGAAGCGGACTCCCTGCCGAGCCAGGAGCCCGATGTGGGGCTTGATCCCAGAACCCTGGGATCATGACCTGAGCCGAAGGCAGACGCTTAACCATCTGAGCCACCCAGGCGCCCCTGCCCCTGTATCTTTTAAGAGAGTTTTGAAAGGGGTGCCTGGGTGGCTCAGTCGTTAAGCGTCTGCCTCCGGCTCAGGTCACGTTCCCAGGGTCCTGGGATCGAGCCCCGCATCGGGCTCCCTGCTCAGCAGGGGAGTCTGCTTCTCCCTCTCCCTCTGCAGCTCCCCCTGCTTGTGTCCCCTCTCTCGCTGTGTCTCTCTCTGTCAAATAAATAAATAAAATCTTAAAAAAAAAAAAAAAGTTTTGAAAAACCATGTGCCCCCTTGGCACCTAACATTTTTTGCCTTTAGCTTCAAGAGTTGTAAAAGTTGTAAAACACAGTGACTGGCCTTTTGTAAATGTTAATTAAACTATGAAATCACTCTTTTAAGTGCATCTAAAGATTTCATATTAATATCAGTTACTTGATATTATCCTGATGGATTTAGCTAATTCATGATGGAACTCTCTAAATTGGAAGTGCCATATTGTTTCTTTTTTTCTGTGAAATCATATTTCGATTCCTCTTCCATGTCTTCTTAAGATAATTTAGTGATTGAAGGCATTTTATTGGTCCTCTACTATACATACTTTTCTGCAACAAAAATGCATAAATTAAAACTCATTTAAAAAAGTCTTTCCGGTGACAGAGGTTCTAATTGTTCAAAAATATTATGATTAGTAACATTTATCAAAACAATAGATTTACGGGGCACCTGGGAGGCTCAGTGAGTTAAGTCAGACTTTGGCTCAGGTCATGATCTCAGAGTCTTGGGATCGAGCCCCGCATCAGGCTCCCTGCTCAGCGGGGAGCCTGCTTCTCCCTCTTCCCCACCCTTGCTTGTGCTCTCTTGCTCACTCGCTCTCTCAAATATATAAATAAAATCTTTCCAAAAGAACGAGATTTATTACAAATGTTTATAATTAGTAAACATGGGTTCACTTCTTTTTTTAAAAAAAGATTTTATTTATGTATTTATTTATTTGAGAGAGAGAGAGAGAGCATGAGCGGGAGGAGGAGCAGAGGGGGAGGGAGAGGGACAAGCAGACTCCACGCTGAGTGCAGAGCCCTACTCGGGGCTGGATCCCAGGACCCTGAGATTTTTTTTTTTTTTAAGATTTTATTTATTTATTTGAGAGAGAGAGAGAGACAGCATGAGTGGGGGGAGGGCAGAGGGAGAGGCAGAAGCAGACTCCCCACTGAGCAGAGTCCGATGCGGGGCTTGATCTCAGGGCCCCGAAATCATGACCTGACCTGAAGTCCGATGCTTAACCGACTGAGCCACCCAAGCACCCCAACACTGGTTCACTTCTTAAGAAGTGAAATTTTATTGGGAATTTGTTTCTTAAGGAGATGGAAAGAATGGGGAAGTGTTTATGTTTCCTTGATTAGAATTAATTGTGGACTTGTCCCTTTGCTGTCCCAGAGATTTTTTGTACCTTAGAGCAATGCATCAGTTAGCAGGAATAGAGAAGAATGAGCAGTAAACTTTTTAGTGTGTGAAGTGGGAAGAAGGCAATTGAGGGGAAAAAAAAGGAGGGAAAAGGAAATCAGGGCTGCAGATACCCTCTGAGGCATGTCAGTTTAGGGAAGAATATGAACGGAACCGAGGCCCTGGAAATTGATTCCATTGAAACTAACCACCACCCTGTAGCTTTTGGAAAGTTTCTGTGCATCTGAACCACCTGCGGGTGAGCCGTGTGCCCCCAATACCTGCCCTGGGGGAGAAACTGGGCCAAGGTGGCAGCAACCAAGCAGTGCTCTTTGTTCTCCATCCCAGGGATTTGCATACCTACAGCCCCTCCTTCAAGGTCTTCGGAGTCATTCTGGAGCCACTGGGGGTGGCTTTCTTGTGCTCACAAGCTGGTCTTCTTCGCTCTTCTGTGGTTTCTGCCCATTTTGGTCCATCTCTGAGCAGCAGACCTGCTAGCCCCTTAGCTGCCAGAGCTAGCGTAGACAGCTTCGTATGAGGAAACTGAGGTTTGGACCCCATACCCGTAGGCTTTTTCTGGCGCAAACAGTGGCTCTCTGGGGGGTGGGGGTGTCCCCACCTTGACCGACCCAGCGTCCCTCCCTGGGATGAGGGGGACTTGGCAGGGAAAGCACCTCGTGCTGACAGTTCTTACGGGGGGGGGGGGGGGGGGGGGGGGGGGTGGAGGTCGTTGAAGCATATCATCCCATTTGGTCTCCCTTTTGGTTCTGGAATGGTGATAAATGCTCTAAGCGGGCCAAAGTACCAGGTGCTATGAAAGGGGCCCCTGACCCCAGACTGCACTTTATATTTCAGCATTACCCCAATTTTCTTCACACCCAAGACTCAAATGGCTCCTTTTCTTGGCCCTCTAATTTATCTCCTTGGTGAACTCATATTCACCCTTCAAATGTCAGTGTAACCCCTCCTTTCAGGATGCCTTCCCTTTTCTCTGAGGGCCTTGGGAGGTGTTTGCTATCTCCGCGCACTTACTATCTTGGTACATATCTCATACATATGTGTTAGTCTTTCTCTCTAGGTAAACTGTGGGCTCCTTGAGAACAACGTCTAGCTTTATCAGAGACTATATACATCCCCAGTGTCTGCTATGGGGAGTGGACCAAGTAGGTGCTCAAAGAATGTTTGTGGAATTGAATGTCATGCCATTTGGACAAACTTAGAGGGAAAAAGGACAGTAAAGGCACACCACTGATTTTGGCCTATGTCATAAATGGGGATGAGTAGAGGACAAGAAGTGTTCATTAATACTTTTCTCTGTCTTGTTATGTTCTGGTGCATAAACAGAAGTAAGTGGCTCTCTTTCAATCACTGGACATGCCTTCGCGTGCCCAACTCTCTTGAGGACAACCAGCTCATTCCATGGAGCCCTGTGATCTAGATGCTCTGGAGTCCGGAGGATGCTGGGGAGGGGACAGAGCCCTTTGGGCACCAGGTGTTACACACAGCAGGGTTCTGTAGATAGAGTCTCCATCTCCTGACCAGAGGTGAAGGAGGGGCCTTCTGTGTTTCTCCTGCCATTTGGGATGAAAGAAACAGTCAATGGAGAACCAGTTTATAATCTGAACTCAGCCCCCTCCAAACAATGCTCTGGTTGATACACTCTCTGCTCTTTTCCAAGGGGAGGGAACAGCAGTAGGCTGATCTATGAGATCTTCTGGCCCAGACTTAGAAGGATCTGGACTTACTATTCTAGGGGGAATTCACCTTTTTTTTTTTTAGATTTTATTTATTTATTTGAGAGAGAGAGAGAGAGCACAAGCAGGGGGAGCGGCAGGCAGAGGGAGAGGGAGAAGCAGGCTCTCTGCTGAGCAGGGAGCCCGATGCGGGGCTCGATCCCAGGACCCCGGGACCATGACCCAAGGTGAAGGCAGCTGCTTAACCCAGGTGCCCTGAGGGGGAGTTCATCTTAACAGGATTTTATCCAAGCAAGCCAAACAGTATTCACTGCATTTGATGCACAACAGTGCTACTGAAAACGTGGTCCGCCACTGACAGCATTAAAATATCTTGGGAGTGTTAAGAATGCAAATTCTTGGGCCCTTCTCCAGACCTACTAAATCAGAACTCCTGGGTGAGGCCCAGGAAACTGTGTTTTAATAATCTCTCAAGGTCATTTTTATGTATGTGAAAGTACACACACACACACACACGCACGCAGGGCCGCCTACAGCTCCAGCAGCTGCTAATGACACCGGGTCGTTTCCCTGTGGCTGCCCTCGGCAGGGCCCTGGGATTTGTTTTTCTCTACTGTGGACCTTGTTCATTTCCTGCTGCTTCCGAGGTTGGGAGAGGAAAGAGAGTGAGAATGAAGGCAGGAGGGAGGGGCAAGGGGTTAGCTAAGGCAGTGGAGCTTTCAAGAATGAAAAGGAAAATGCTTAGTGACAATGTTCCTTTGTCAAGAGTCAGCTTTATGTTGATGGAGCTGCAAGTCATTAGCAATCCAGGCACATGGCAAGAGTTGACCCGGTCATTCTCTGGGGCCAGATCGCCCTCTGCTGCCTACTGATAAATAACACTCTGGGACTCTGGAACTGCCAAGGAAAATGGGAAGAGTCAGTCCCTGGGGCTGGGGTGGGAGAGAGGACGTGACTAAAGGCAAGAGGTCACAAAGTCACCACTTCAGGCTAGAAGAATCTTGTTAGGATCTTGTGTGCAGGGAAGGAAGAAGTAGCCAATTCAGTGGGTGTTTCCAGGATCCATCCAACAAACAGTGGGGTTCTGCCAAGCTCTCCAGCGGCTCCCATGATTCCCAGCTCCCAGCTTGATTTGGCTCTGCAGCTGCTTTCCCCCTTCTTCCTCACCCTTACCTCACCTTGAAAAGAAGGGGCGTTTAAAATCAGAGGAATACAAAACAAGATGGAATTTTTTGGTGTGGAGGCATCTAGGGGCAGTTAGTCAAGGCTCAGACCTTTTTTTCAAACTCATTTTCTGAATCCCTTTGTTTCCTTTGTCTCCATGAAAGCACTATGTCTTTCTGTCTTTATTCCCTTGCCAGGGAACTCTTACCCCACAGTTGTGGAGTCAGCCCTTCTTTATTGCCCCACTTTATTGCTGTTGGGAATTATGGTTCATGTGGGTCACTGGTGAAGAGAGCAAAGATTTGTTCCCAGAATAAAAGCCCAGGCACAGCAGTGGCTCCTGCCAACCATGGGGCGGTGACCCACTTCCTCTTGGTTCTCGCTTTTGCCCCTTCTCAGCTCTGGCGGGAGCTGGCCACTGGCCGGCTGTCGCCCCCTCACCCCCTACCCTGGGACTTCCTCAGAGTGTAGGACTCCTGCTGGGGAGATACCTTCAGGGTCAGGTCTGGAAAATTACTTAAACTGCCCTAAAGGGGCTCAGATGGAGTTGAGAAAGGGAAGGGAGGAGAGAGTGGGAGATTGAGGAGACAGAGAGTGGGAGATTGAGGAGACGAAGAGAAGGGGGCAGAGATGGAAGTGCATGTGGGGAGGAGATAAGAGCAGTGGTTAAATTTTTCAGAATGTTCTGGTGTCGGGACGCCTGGGTGGCTCAGTCGTTAAGCGTCTGCCTTCGGCTCAGGTCATGATCTCAGGGTCCTGGGATTGAGTCCCACATCGGGCTCCTTGCTCAGTGAGGAGCCTGCTTCTCCCTCTCCCTCTGCTGCTCCCCCTGCTTGTGCTCTCTCTCTCTCTCTGACAAATAAATTAAAAAAATCTTAAAAAAAAAAAAAAGAATGTTCTGGTGTCATGAAATACTCTAGCCTCTCCCCAAAACATCTTCATGTACAGAATAAGGCTATCTATGTGATGCCAAGCCCTTTAACCAAAACAGATATTTTTAGATAAAAATGTGGTTGTTTGCTCGGCTTTTGGTCCACATGGGACCAAATATCTGGATCTTTAGATAACCACATTTATATAATTTTATGTATATGACCACAGATATATGTGTGTTGTGTATTTGTATTAAAATCACAATACCTTTTGGGTGCCTGGGTAGCTCAGTTGGTTAAGTGTCTGAGTCTTGGGTTTGGTTCAGGTCATGATCTCTGGGTCCTGAGATCGAGCCCTGCATCGGGCTCCACACTCAGCACAGAGTCTGCTTGGGATTCTCATTTTCTCCCTCTGCCCCTCCCCCTGCCCATGCTCTCTCTGTCTCCAAAATAAATAAATTAAATATTTAAAAAAATCAAATCAAATCAAAGCACCGTTACTTACAGTTATAAAATAAGTAAAACCTGGAAATACAATGTACAGCACAGTGAATACAGTTAATAATATGTAATAACTTTGTATGATGACAGATGGTAGTTCCTAATGTATATAAATGTTGAATTACTATGTTACACACATGAAACTAATATAATATCATATGTCAACTACGCTTCAATTAATTTTCTTTTTTAAATCAAAGTACCTTTACACTACTGCCTTGTGATTATGACACTTAAAAGACAATTTCATCTCTCATAACTAACCTACTTGGTTGCGTTCATTGTGAGCAGTGTTGCATCTCTGGAACAACTTTGTACCTGGAGTTGGATCAGAACTCCAAGAAGAAGGGGCATAATCATAGGTACTTTGGCTGCAGACACAGAGAGGTCAGGGGTTAAGGAGAAGAATGGTATTTAATAGAGGGCGTGACAGTGACAAGGTATGGTGACAGATGTTAATTAGACTTACTGTGATGATCGTTTTGCAGTACATACAAATATCAAATCACTATGCTGTGCACCTGAAACTAATTTAATATTATATGTTGATTGTATCTTAGTTAAAAAAAGAGGGTGTAAGTAGCTGCGTAATTTGCTGGGCTCAATGCAAAACGAAAATGGAAGCCTTCTAGTTCAAAAAGTATTAAGAATTTCAAGATGGCAACAGCAGAAGTATGGGGCCATTGTAAGCACGGGGCCCACGGAGCCAGCTCAGGTAGAGGGTCCCGTAGGGAGGGTATGGATTAACAAATTCAAGGAGCAGTGATGTGTCTCCTCCAGTTTAAGTTTCCATCCGTTTCAGTGTCATTCCTTCTGCCATCCTCAAGGCATCTGGCAGGTTTTTTTGACACCCACTTGCTGGTCCTAGCTGTACGTTGGGGAGGGAAGGCGGGAGTCCGTGCCCAAGTTGGGGAGACGCAGCTGGGGGAGAGCAGTGGTAGTACCGGGGAGGAGCCAGTCCCCAGATGGCATCAGGTGGCCTCGGAGCTGTGGAGAGGCACCAGGGGTGGCAAATGTACTTGGGGAGAAAACCTGCAAATGCCAGGATCACGTTGGCTTTCTTCCACAAGCAAACAAAGCGAAGGAGCAATCCAATGAGATTTACAATGCAAATCAGCTTCTCATATTCCAGAGAAGACAACTTGAGGTCACTGAAATGAGTATATGGAAAAAAGGTAGCCTGATTCTGTAGTCTTAGGCTAATGAAGTCTTGGAACACTTGGTTGCATAATCAGGCATAACTGGTATGACATGCTTCATGGCTTGGGATATAAATATAGTCTTATCTTTTAATTTTTCATTAATCACTTGAGCCCCCCCCCCCATGTCTTTATTTTTAAAATTGTTTTTTAATGTAATCTCTACATCCAGTGTGGGGCTTGGGCTCACAACCCTGAGATCAAGAGTCATGTGCTCTATTGACTGAGCCAGCCCAGGTGCCCCCCCTCCACCCCCTCGCCCCTGAATTGTCCAAGAACAGGGAGCTGCTGCAGGTCTGGCCAGGTCCTTGCTTGTGGGGAGGAACAGCAGCGACGAGTAACTCAGAGAGCGGAGGAGGAGATGACGTTGTTGTCGGGTGTTCCCTGAGGTTGAGAAAGCAGCTCCCCTCAAGTTCTACTTTACTTCCTTCCCCTCGTGGGCAGAATCAATGCTGTATTTGTGCCGGAATGACCCAACTACATCCTTCCTGATTTCTTTCTTAGAATTACGAAGCCCTGCCTAGCATTCAAATCTCACTTTTCATAGACATCAGTCATAAACTATCAAGACCTAGGCAACACACTGATGAAATTTAATAGTAAGGAAGATAATAAAACATATTTAAATATGTTTAAAATGTGTATTTTAAAATGTGTTTAAAATATGTATTTGAAATGTTTATTTCTAAGTTTCAATAATTAAAATTGCTGTTGAAGACAAGAATTGATTGCTGTTGCTTCCTCCTGCTAAGGGAGGTGATGAAATGCACTTTGATATGGAAAGAAATCTCTCTCTTGGTCCCTGATCCTCCCAGGGGCTATGGAGGAAGGAGAAAGAAAAAGATTTTTTTTTTTTTTTAAAGATTTTATTTATTTATTTGAGAGAGCGAGAATGAGAGAGAGGAGGGTTAGAGGGAGAAGCAGGCTTCCCGCTGAGCAGGGAGCCCGATGCGGGGCTCGATCCCAGGACCCTGGGATCATGACCTGAGCCGAAGGCAGACGCTTAACGACTGAGCCACCCAGGCGCTTAAAAGAAAAAGATTTCTAAGTGGCCATGAGGCATTGACTCTGGGGAAAATGCTTGCCGCTTAGCTGAGCAAAGTCTGCAGAGAGAGGCTGGGGTTGAGTAGGGGGTGAAGAGGTCAATTGTTTTGTATAATAAGGTGAGGGGGAACTGAGTTTCCCGGAGGTCAAAGAAAGGCGGAGCCTGAAAATTAAATAAGCAAGGAAGCTTTGGGGAAGAAATGAAGATCAAATTCAGTTTGTGTTGTGTTTAAGTAATGTAAATCGCTTCCTGTCCTCACATCTTCAGTAAAGTCTGCTAAACACATAGGTGCCTGGGGTCTACAATTAATAAAACAACACGTAATACTTGCTGTGTAGCATATACTATTATAAGAACTTTACATACACAAATTTCTTTAATCCTCATAACCTTATCAAGTTGGTACTAGAATTCCTTTTTATATTTATTTATTTATTTATTTTTAAAGATTTTATTTATTTATTTGACAGAGAGAGAGACAGTGAGAGAGGGAACCCAAGCAGGGGGAGTGGGAGAGGGAGAAGCAGGCTTCCCGCCGAGCAGGGAGCCGGATGCGGGGCTCGATCCCAGGACCCCGGGATCGTGACCTGAGACGAAGGCAGATGCTTAACGAATGAGCCACCCAGGCGCCCCTACTTTTTATTTTTAATTGAAGTGTAGTTGACATACAATGTATTAGTTTCAGGTTACAACATGGTGACTTGACATTTGTATACATTACAAAATGCTCCCCATGATAAATGTCAACATCTGTCACCATACAACGCTATTACAATTATTATTGACTATATGCCCTATGCTGTACTTTTCATCTCTGTGACTTATTTATTATATAACTGGAAGTTTGTGCCCTTTAATCCCCTTCACCTATTTAGTCTGCCGCCCCATCCCACCCCCTTTCACAATCATTAGTTTGTTCTCTCTATTTATGAGTCTGTTTCAGTTTTGTTTGTTCTTTTGTTTTGTTTTTTAGATTCTACATATAAATGAAATCATATGGTATTTGTTTTTCTCTGACTTATTTCACTTAGCGTAATACCCTCTAGATCCATCCATTTTGATGCAAATGGCAAGATTTTGTTCTTTTTTATGGCTGTCTCTATATCATTGTGTATCTGTATATCTATACACCTCCCCCCCCCACCTTTATCCATTCATCTCTGGATGGATACTTGGCCTGCTTCCATATCTTGGCTATTGTAAATAATGCTGCAGTAAACATAAGGGTGCATATATCTTTTCTAATTAGTGTTTTCATTTTCTTTGGGTAAATACCCAGTAGTGGAATCACTGCGTCATATGGTAATTCTATTTTCAGTTCTGGGGGGAATCTCCATACTGTTTTCCACAGTGACTGCACCAGCTTGCATTCCCACCAACAGTGCACGAGGGTTCCTTTCTCTCTGCATCTTTGCCAACACTTCTTTATTTCTTGTGTTTTTGATTTTAGCCATTCTGACAAGTGTGAGGTTATATCTCACTGTGGTTTTGATTTGCATTTCTCTGATAATGACTGATGTGGAGTATCTTTTCATGTGTCTGTTGGCCATCTTTGGAGAAATGTCTGTTCATGTCTTCTGCCCATTTTTAGTTGGATTATTATTATTATTTTTTTTTTTTTGGTGTTGAGTTGTATAACTTCCTTATTATTTTGGATATTAACCCCTTATCTGATATATCATTTGCAAATACGTTCTCCCATTTGGTAGATTGCCTTTTTGTTTTGTTGATGGTTTCCTATGCTGTGCAAAAGCTTTTTATTTTGATGTAGTCCTAATAGTTTGTTTTTGCTTTTGTTTCCCTTGCCAAAGGAAGCATATCTAGAAAAATGTTTCTGTGGCTGATGTCAAAGAGATTTCTGCCTGTGTTTTCTTCTAGGAATTTTATTTTTATTTATTTTATTTATTTATTTTTTCTTCTAGGAATTTTATGGTTTCAGGTCTCACATTTAGATCTTCAATCCATTTTGAGTTTTTTTGGGATATAATATAAGCAAGTAGTCCAGTTTCATTCTTCTGCATGTAGCTGACTGGTTTTCCCAAAACCATTTGTTGAAGAGACTTTATCCCATTGTATACTCTCGCCTCCTTTGTTGTAAATTAATTGACCATATAATCATGGGTTTATTTCTGGGCTCTCTATTCTGTGACATTGATCTATGTGTCTACTTTTGTATATCACATCTTCTTTATTCATTTATCTATTGGTGAACACTTGGGTTGCTTCCACATCTTGGCTATTGTAAATAATGCTGCAATAAGCATAAGGGTGCATCTATCTTTTTGCATTAGTGTTTTTGTTTTCTTCAGGTAAGTACCCAGAAGTGGGATTCCTGGATTGTATGGTATTCTTACTCTTAATTTCCTGAAGAACATTTATGCTGTTTTGTATAATGGATGAACCAATTTACATTCCTACCAACAGTGCATGAGGGTTATCATTCCATTTTTATGGATGAAGAAACTGAGGCTAAGAGGGTAAGTAATTTGTCTATAATCACTCATGGTTAATATATTTTGAAATATCACTAAATATTAACATGCTATCATTTATTTCAATTCCAGTCATTCAAAAGTTTCAAAAAGTTATACATCAAATCCCTGGTGGCTAAGTTTTAGGTTATCAAGTTTAAAATTAATGGAGAGATATAACAAGAAGGAATGTGGGCCAGGACTCATTTTTATTTGTTTGTTTGTTTTCTATTTTTCTTTTGCAAACTAAAGAATCACTGACGTCAAAACTCTGGCCACTTCAAAGTAAAAACGGATTAGCATAGCAAGTGTAAAGACAAAGAACAATGCTAAGAAGAAATTGGAGTTTGAGAGGGGCGCCTGGGTGGCTCAGTCGTTAAGCCTCTGCCTCAGCCAGGGTCCTGGGTTCGAGCCCCGCATTGGGCTCCCTGCTCGGCGGGAAGCCTGCTTCTCCCTCTCCCACTCCCCCTGCTTGTGTCCCCTCTCTAGCTGTGATTCTTTCTGTCAAATAAGTAAATAAAATCTTAAAAAAAAAAAAAAAAAGAAATTGGAGTTAGAGAGAATGAGGAGATAGTAAATAAGCTTTTTAAAAATGCCCCCCAAGGGGTCCTGGGCTGGCTCAATTGGTAGGACACACCACTCTTGATCTTGGGGTAGTGAGTTTAAGCCCCAGGTTGGGTGTAGAGCGTACTTAAATAAATTTTAAAAATGCCCCCCCCCCCAATCTCTGGGCCCGGAGAGTTATGTTCCATAGTAGTAAAATGATTTGTGGATGGGATCATGGATCTACCAGCAATTTTCTATCTTTGAGCCAGAAGTTATACACATTTTAACTTTAAATATTCTTGAGAAGTTGTGGTGAAAATAAAAGGGTGTCCAGAGCCTGGAAAACATCATAAATTTCATAAATAAGAGAAGGGCAGATTCCAGAACTTCATACCAGGAAGTAGGATGTTGTTCACAGGAAAAAAAATCCCAGAATAGTGTCTTAAATAGTTGTTTTGTGGATACTTCATAAAGAATGTTGTTGACACTTGGAATGAGTTTGAGTTTTCTAGGAATATTTCATGTCAAATTATCTATGTTTTATTTTATGATAAAATTATCAGATATGTAAATTAGGGAGATATAATAGTTACACTCCATCTTGATTTTAGCAAGACATTTACAGAGTCTGTTAATGTCATTATGGAAATGATGAAAAATGTGACAAGATTCTAATACGGTTTGCTGGGTTACATGGGTTAAATTGCTCATGTCAACGCAAACTGATTCAGAGCCTCTGATCCTGTCCCGCATGGTGTTTTTATCAAGGACTTAAGAAAGCATTTTTTTTTAAAGATCTTATTTATTTGTTTGAGAGAGAGAGAGACTGCACTAGCTGGGGGAGGGGCAGAGGGAGAGGGACAAGCCGACTCTCCGCTGAGCAGGGAGTCCAGTTCCGGGGGCTCCATCCCAGGACCCCAAGATCATGACCTGAGCTGAAGCCAGATGCTTAACTGACTGAGCCACCCAGGCGCCCCCTTAAGAAAGCATTTTTATTAAATTTCTACATCTAGAAATTTGGGAGCAATATTTAATGAATTAGATAACAGAGTCAAGATTCAAAATTATCTTATTATTTACTCCAAACCAACAAGAATATTATTGAATCCTTCAATTAAGTCTAGGACCAGATTGAACAGGTGTGAGCGTTTGGATAATGGCATGAAAGAAAATCCTATGAAAACCAGTGGGGGCGGTGGGGTGGTCTTCATTATTTTTAGTATAACTGATAAAAACAAACCAACCAACCAAAACAAAAAAATTAAAGAACTCTTCCTTCGATGGCCACTCCTGGAGCTCTGTATATGGTTTGGTGTGCCATTCTTTAGCAGGATCCTTAAAAAACTGGCGGATATTCAACGATAATAACACTGTCCAAGAGCCTTTGGTATCCATTTTCTTGTTTGTTCTTGCAACAGTCCTGTGCGATAGCTATTACTATCCTCATTTCACAAATGGGGAAATGAGGGCATAATAAGATTAAGCATTTGCCCCAATTCATACAGCTATAATTAGGATTTGAGCACAGTCTGGCAGGCTTCCCCACCCTTATGCTTAGCCGCTATGCACGCTACCTTTCAGAAGAATGACCACGTCAGTATTGTCCTAAGTTAAACTGTGCCTTAACGGAAATGGTTAAAGAGTTTGGGTCTGTATTTTCACATATTCTTAATTTCTTGTGGAAAATGTGGCTCTTAAGGGCTTAATTAGAACGGAAAGGGTGATCAATATCTGCTACACGTAACGACTTTGTAATCATTAGAACTTCCCCAAAATGGAATGAGCTGCTTAAAAAAAAAAAAAAGTGTGTGTGTGTGTGTGTGTGACCAGGCTCTGGGTGCTGGAACATGGCAGAGGACCAGTTTCTGTCCTTAGGGAGTTCTTGTCAGTGTTTCAGTTCCTTGCAAAATGTGTTCAAGACAGCTCGTGATTCTCACTGGATTCCTGCCAGAAGGCATGACATTTTTTTAAAAAAGATTTTATTTATTTATTTGACAGAGAGAGACACAGCGCGAGAGGGAACACAAGCAGGGGGAGTGGGAGAGGGAGAAGCAGGCTCCCCGCTGAGCAGGGAGCCCGATGCAGGGCTCAATCCCAGGACCCTGGGATCATGATCTGAGCCGAAGGCAGACGCTTAATGACGGAGCCACCCAGGCGCCCCTAGAAGGGATGACATTTGAGTTAGGTCTATACTAGGTTGGGATTTGGACTGGTAAATCTAAGTTTACAATTAACCCAGTGATTCCTATTTGTAAATATTTGGATAGTTTGATATTTAAGATTTTAGACACATGTTAGCTACACATACTAAAAAGAAATAGCCCACAGTTACTGCTATCATTCTACCCACATCCCCTCCTCAGTCACTCATAGCTACTGCTGTTGATGCTTTAACCGTTATTCAAATCGGACTAGGTTATATGTCTTCACAGACTCGGACACAAACATTCAGAGCAGTTTTATTTGTAAAAGATCAAAACTGGAAATGGCTCAAATATCCAACCGTGATGAATGGATAAACATAATGAGGTACATCCATGCCATTGGGTATGGCTCAGCAATAAAAAGGAATGAAATGTGGATACAATAATATGATGGTTCTCAAAATAATTATATCGTGTGGAAGAAGCTACACGAAGAGCTCTTGTTGCGCTATTTACTATTTAATTATTCACATGGACAAAAAATCCGGGCTGTTTTGAGTCCAGAAATTAATGGATTCAGAAAAAATTCTCAAAATGATTGCGTAGAAGACAAAAAAGGCTGCTTTAAGGAGCTGCACAGAGGTGGCCTAGTTACTGAGAACCTCAAGGCTGAGCTGTAAGCTCTCAAAGCTTTCCTCACGGTTCTCTTCCCTTGGGGTCAAAGTCTTGGGGACTCAGCAGTAACCAGAGAATAGCGTTCTGCCTCTCTGGGATCAAATTAGAGGTCTTTGGGTTAAGAAATCTGGTTATTGCTCAGTTTTAACAATGTGTACTTAGTCCTTGGAACATGCAGGGCCCAGGATGGGTACTAATTGTCTTTGCTGTCAGTTATAATCATCTCTGTCACAGCTGACTTGGGCAAAGCACTCTGCCGGAGGACTTTAGATGAAGTATCTTCTTTTTTTTTTTTTTTTAAAGATTTTATTTATTTATTTGATAGAGAGAGAGACAGCGAGAGAGGGAACACAAGCAGGGGGAGTGGGAGAGGGAGAAGTAGGCCTCCCGCTGAGCAGGGAGCCCGATGCGGGGCTCGATCCCAGGACCCTGGGATCATGACCCGAGCCGAAGGCAGACGCTTAACGACTGAGCCACCCAGGCGCCCCTGAAGTATCTTCTTTAATCCTGACAGCCATCTATGATGTGGAAGTTATATTTAATCCTCAATCTACGGTTAAGGAAATTGAGGCCGGGAGACGTTAGATATCCTCACCAAGGTAATAGAGCTAATAAGGGGGAGAGCTAGGATTTTGATCTAGGCAGCCTTCCTCCGGAACTGGGGTACTTAACCATCGCTTTATATTGCCTCGCTAGGGATACTGAAATGTAAAAAGATAAGAAAGATAAGAGTTCCTGCTCTTGCAGCACCCATGATCTGGTGGGGGAGACGGGCACAGGGACACATTGACCCCAGCATGTGATAAGCACTACAGTGAGGGTGTGTACTGTGTATGAGGAAAGGACTGAGGAAGGGCCCCTGCCCTGCCTTGGGGAAAATGGGGGAAGTGGCATTGAAGCTGGGCCTTGAAGGACAGGTGGGATCTGCTATGGAGAGAAGGGGGAAGGAGTATGGCAGGCAAAGGGAACTGCATGTACAAAAGGCAATGGAAAATGAAACATGAGGGGCACCTGGGTGGCTCAGTCGGTTGGGTGTCTGTCTTCGGCTCAGGTTGTGATCTCGGGGGTCCTGGGATCGAGTCCTCCGTTGGGCTCTCTGCTCAGCGGGGAGCCTGCTTCTCCCTCTCCCTCTGCCCCTTCCCCTGGCTGTGTGCTCTCTCTCTGTCTCTCAGATAAATAAATAAAATCTTATTTAAAAAATATTTTATTAAAAAAAGATTAAAAAAAAGAAAATGAAACATGAAAGCAGACAAGATTTGGAGAAGAGCAAGTAGTTTGAAATGAGATGGTGGTGCAGGGGTAGGTGAGCATGGAGGCAGCTTCGAGAGGCCTCCACGGGAGCGGAGGTGCCACAGGAAGTGGGTGAGCAGAGTAACAGGATCAAGAGCTGTGGCAGGGTCAAGTTCAAGCTGTGCTGCTTGAACTCACCTCAACAGGTTAACGAGGAGAACCTAAGACTTTTGCCACAAGTTCAAGGGACCCTGAGCTCCCACGGGTTATGACTTTGAAAGAAGAGAAATGATTGCTCAGTTTATTGTTTATTTGCTTCTGTCCGGGCTGTTGGTTCTAGAAGGGGCAGGAAGAGGCCCTAGCCAAGAACTTGCTGTTTTCCTGTGAAATAGAAAGAACACCAGGTACGCTTGCTTGCCCGAGGTTACTGCTACCCACATAGAGAGTACTCTGTTGGGATGCTTTTAGTTGCAACTAACAGAAAAATAGAGCTGTGTAAGGAATTTATCCACTCATGATGTTCAGAAGTCCAGAGGGAGCTAGTTTTAGGTGAGGCTGGATCTAGCAGCAAAAACAATGCCTTTCTTTCTTCTCTGCTGTCTTCTTACTAAAGCTGACTCCCTTTGGGGTCCCAAGGGGGCTAAACCCAGCTCCCAGGGCTACCTGCTTTCTCATTCACACTCAGCAGGAAAGACAGCATCTTTGTCTTTGTCCGAGGGTCACACTGATTGCAACAGCTTTGGTCATAGCACCCTTTAAACCACCCCCAGTGGCAGTGGATAAAATGCAATGATTACCTTAGCTTTCGGGGTCTACTGCTTGACCTCGGAGGTCAGGAAAGGAGTTGCCTTCCCTCGGGCTACACAGATCTCCAGATAAAATAGGACTACTGGGAAAGTGAAAAGAGGTCACCGAACGTCCATGCTCAGCAGTCAGGCGTCAGAGCTTTGGAGGACTCGCTCAGTTAAAGTCTTGATTTGCGCAGAACCTCATTCATTGTTGTTAACGGCCCGTGCAAACTTCATACTCCTGGCAGCCTCTGTTTAATCCAGTGGTTCCTAACACCCTCAGAGATTCTGATTTCCTTGGCCTAGACATCAGTATTGTGTTTTCAGCTCACCAGAGGATTCTAGTGGGCAGCCGGGGCTGAGAACCATTGCTTTTGTCTTTCATTAATGCCACTTCTTCGGTCACAGGTTCAGTTTTATGTACAGCTGAACTGTGTTGAATTGAAACAAATAAGGAGAGGGGCGCCTTGGTGGCTCAGTCGGTTAAGCGGCCGACTCTTGGTTTCGGCTTCGGATCGAGCCCCACATCGGGTTCCGTGCTCCACATCGGGTTCCGTGCTCAGCAGGAGTCTGCTTGGAGATCCTCTCCCTCTGCTCTTTCCCCCACGAGCTCTCTCCCTTGCTCTCTGACTCTCAATTAAATAAATAAATCTTAAAAAAATAAACAAATAAGAATATAGGCAAACACATAATACAAATTAGTAGTAACTAACACTAATTGAGACTTACATGTTCTGTGCCCATGGCAAGGTATTTTGCATGCATTATCTCATTTCACCCACTCAACCATCTTATGAGATAGAACATAATATCTCGTTTTGACAAATGAAAAAACTGAGGCCCAGAAAACTTAGTTCACTTGTCCAAAGTCATGCGTCTAGAATGTGATTACAGTAGGACTTGAACCCAAGTATAACTGACTCCAAAATTTCATGCACTTAACCTGTTATATATTGTTCCAGAACCATGACTTTAAGAGACCTCATTTATTGTTCATTTCCCAACCCTTTTTAGTCCCTAGTACACTTTTATCAGGGCCTGCCAGTGACATTTAGGTGGGGTCTTAGTGTCTCTTGCACCATCTATGACATTTTATGTATATCGTATTACACTTACAGAGATTACACCTAGTATATATCTGTAGGTATAAAACAGGGTGTGATCTAAATATGTGTTCAGAAATTATACATTGTGCATTTAGTGTTTATATCTATACACACACACACCTATATTTTACACACATATAAAAGTTGTGGATGTTGTATAAGGGAGAGAACACGGACTAGCACTGTGACCTTAGGCAATCACCTGAATTTGTTAATTCCTTTTTTATCATCTCTAAAATGGGGAAATACTGCTTGCTTTTTCTAACCGCATGGTTATCTGAGGATCAATTGAGATCCCAACCTAGCAAGGAGTCTTGAGCACACATTTTTTTGCCGGCTAATGAGCTATAAATATATATGATGTGTTGGCATCACCTTTTACAGAGTAATGTTGCATCTCTGTGTATCCCAGTTGATGAACCATAAGTGCCCCCCTCCTCTTGCTTTTTTTCTTTTTAAGATTTTATTTATTTGAGAGACAGAGAACACGAGCAAGGGGAGGGGCAAAGGGAGAAGCAGACACCCTGCTGAGCAGGGAGCCCCATGCAATGAGGGGCTCTTCCCAGGACCCAGGACCCTGGGATCGTGACCCGAGCAAAGGCAGAACGACTGAGCCACCCAGGTGCCCCTCCCCTTGCTTTCTCATCTACTGACAAACCTTTGGATTCTGTGTAATATGCATGGGTCAGAGGTCACAAATTTAATAGAGAGCAGGGGAAAGCACAGAAGGAAAAGGAAAGAGTAGGAGAGGCATTTTTACAAGTTTTGCAATTTACATAGTGGCATCTTGTTTTACTCCAAAACAAGTCACTGTTGGCTCAGATGGGAGGAAACTGGCCCTTTTGTACACTCTTGATGGGATATAAATTGCTATAACATTTTGGAGAGCTAGTTATCACACTGAAGGTCAGTATAGCAATTCCATTTTGTAATAAATAATAAAAAAATTTAAAAACGTAAGCTCATATTTATACCAAGATTTAGCAGAAAAGGGCATGAAAAGATAGACCCACCAGGGATGACCAGTGCTTCCTGGAAGTGTCTGGGAGGGGGAGTTTCACTTTTTACTCTATATTCTTCTGTGTGATTTGAACTTGCCTACAAGCATTTATTTATTTGTTCGTTTGTTTGTTTTTTGCAAACAAAACAAAACAAAAACCAAACAAAAACCAAGAGAAGTCCAGAGCAGAGGATAGCTAGATAGGCACACATCAGCTGTGTGCCCATGTTCTTAATCCTTGGCTCCTCTGTGCAAGGCAGGAGGGCGCTGACCCCTGGCTGGCAGGCCCTCCTCGTGCTGCGCTGTTTGTAGCCCATTACCAGCTGCTTAAGCAGCAGGTTCCCGGTGGCTGGTCAGCTGGAACTGCTTCACGAGGACAAACAGGAAGGACGCAGCTGCCGGTGCAGCTTACCCCGTTGGCCTCATTGACAGAAAAAATCTATCAGTCCTAAAATGTTGAGGAGAATGTCATGCTATTAATAAGTCCCTCGAGCCTCTGCCAGGAGAGGGGAGTGAGGCAGCGTGAGGTTGCCCAGAGGAAACCTTGCACACCCACGCATTACAAGCCTCCAGTCCCTGGTCCTGACAACTTGCCCTCCACACTTGCTCAGGACTTCCGTGCCACAGGCGAAATCTCATGGCGATCCTGATCCCCTCCGTGCAACTGGAACCTCCTCTGCAGCCAAATAAACCGTCCCACCCTCCCTGCAGCTCACCTTCTCTTACGCAGGATGCCCCCAGGAGCTCAGAGCAAAGAGAGATTAAGGGAGGCAGGGAAGTAAGGTGAGAATGCCTGGTAGATAGATGGATAGCAAATCCCTGTTTTGACACTTCCTGGCTGTGTGGACTTAGGCAAATTACTTTGCCTCTCTGAGCCCAAGTTTCCTTATCCGCAAAATGGGGAAAATAAACCTACCTGCCTTATAGGGTTGGAGGTGCTGCTACCCATAAGGGCTAGTGCTGTCTGCCTGAAAAGAGGAATGCTCCGTAAGTGTACGTGTGTGTGTGTGTGTGTGTGTTGCCTCATTAGCTTTCACCTCCCACAATGACAGTGGTTCAGAGTTTGGGCTCTGTTATTTATTACACGTGTGACTTTTGGCAAACCTCGCTGGGCTTCAGTTTTGTCATGGGCTGAATGAATAGGACTCCCCTCTCATATGGTTCTTGTAAAGATGAACTTGGATCATGCACATAAAACAATAAAGTGCCCGGGTGGCACCTGAGTGGCTCAGTCGTTAAGAGTCTGCCTTCGGTTCAGGTCATGATCCCGTGGTCCTGGGATCGAGTCCCACATAGGGCTCCCTGCTCAGCGGGAAGCCTGCTTCTCCCTCTCCCACTCCCCCTGCTTGTGTTCCCTCTCTCGCTGTGTCTCTCTCTGTCAAATAAATAAATAAAATCTTAAACAAACAAACAAACAAATAGTAAAGTGCCCGAACACAGGCATTCAGGAAATGGGAGTGATTACAATTTGCTGATGAAAAATTAGCATGTTTCCTGTAAAACATATGAGCTTTGCAAACCAATTCAAAATCCCCCTGCCTACTCCCCCCCCCAACCTCCACCAATGCTCAGGGAATGAGCTGCCTGTTCCAATCTGAAATCTACTCCTGAACTCCTGTGCTGTGTGATGTTCCTGTCTTCATCCCCTTCTTTCTCTCTCTTCCCGCTTCTCTTTCTCTCCCTGCCGAGGCCTCTCATTAGTCCAATTAATAAACAGTTGCTGTCACTTCAGTTCAGCCCCAGGACCAGGGTCCCTTGTGGATGGGCCGTTATGCTGGGGAAGTGAGGCGATGGGGGAGTTGTGGGGGGCACCCTCATTTCCACGGGGGAGTGGAACAAGGAACCGGGCTTGGCAGCAGATGGACCTCCCTGGGCCCCGGTCTCTTGGGACATCAACAGGATAATCAATGAGAACTTCATTATACAGAGTGAGAGTCTGGTTGTTTGGCAGAATACCAGGGTCCCATTTAGGGACTGGAAGGTTCTGGCCTGGAGATAATGATCAGCCCCAGGCCTCTGGCTTTCTTCTGTGCACTAGCTTTCAGCTCCCCCTTGGACGTGTGCACGCGCTCGCGCGCACACACACACACATACACACCCATACAGGCTCGCACACAAGTTCCCCGGCTTTTAGTCAGCTAAAGAGTTTGTGGGTACGTTCCAGGCCTGGAAGGCTGGTGAGCAGGGTGAAGCTGGAGGGCCCAGAAACGCATGACTGCTCCTGCTGATTGCTGAGAATAATCAAACCCTGAGGTTCCCAAGGGCCCATTAAACCATCACAAGTGTCTCATCCACAGTGAGAGCAGGTTCCCCCCCTCCCCCGCCAACCCCCAACCTGGGGAGGATAAAGGAGCAGGCCTGGGGAGTGGGCCCAGCCAGCTGCAAACAAGACAATGGGACTAAGAGGCTAGCTCAGAGGCTCCCGAAGCCCAGGGACAGGTTGGTTTGCTGGGTACACAATGGAGTCAGCATTTTCAACCTCCTCCTCCCCCAACCATGGGGTGTGAACCTGGAGTTTCTGCTGAGGACAGGTGAGGGGAGGGGGCATGGTTTGATGGGAAGTTATTTCCCCAGCCAGTTACATCATACGTACCTGTTCAGGCAAGTATTTAGGGAAAAGGGGGTCCCTATCAAACTCACTGCGCTGACACCTGGCCCCCACCTGCTGCGCGGTGGGCGCTTCTCTTTGCCACCTAGAGTTCTGAGCTTCGACGCTGGCCTCAGCCCAAGGTGAAGGTAGAGAGTGCCGCATTTTCTCTCACTGCTTTGTCTAATTCCCCACAACCACAAAAACACATGGGCTTCGTATAATAGATTTCCCTGTAGGTCTCAGAGTGTGGTTCTCAAAGTATGGTGCATGAGCCAGCCACGTCAGCGTCACCTGGGAAATCGTTAGAAGTGCAGATTCTCAGGGTGCCTGGGTGGTTCAGTCGTTAAGCGTCTGCCTTTGGCTCAGGTCATGGTCCCCGGGTCCTGGGGCGAGCCCTGCGTCGGGCTCCCTGCTCTGCGGGAACCCTGCTTCTCCCTCTCCCACTCCCCCTGCTTGTGTTCCTGCTCTCGCTGTGTCTCTGTCAAATAAATAAATAAAATCTTTAAAACAAAAAAAGAAGTGCGGATTCTCCAGTGTTACCCCAGACCTACAGAATCCGAAAGCCAGCCCAACAATCTGTACATTAACAGGCCCTTCAGGTGATTCTGATACCTGCTGAAATTTAAGGACCCTTGCTGTATGTTTGAAGATAACTTGAAAAAAATTAAAACAGAGGGAAGGGGACTAAATTGTAAACAGGACTGTTTAAAAGCCTATAGGAATATACAAGGTGTCCTTCATGGGAGTTTTGCTTCCCTCTTTGGAGGCCCACGTGCAGAGGCTGATTTCTGCCCATATAAAAACGATCTAAAGCATGTGCTCACACATACACGCGTGCACACACACGAACCCATTCCCCATCTTCTCTCCACAGAGGCCACAACATTCTCAAGACATTCAAATTTGGTGTTTATCATTCACATGCTTTTACTACCTATTTACTACATGGTATTTTTTGCATAGTTAAAACTTGGTGTATTTTGGACATACCAGACCTATCTGCTGGCAGTTTGCTTTTTTCATTTGCCATTAAGTTTTGAGATTTATTTTTGGCGCCACTACATCTATTTTCTTGTTGGTGGACTTTCAGGTTGATTCCAATTTTCTTTCTTTTTTTTTTTTTTAAGATTTTATTTATTTATTTATTTGACAGAGAGAGAGAGGGAACAGAAGCAGGGGGAGTGGGAGAGGGAGAAGCAGGCTTCCTGCTGAGCAGAGAGCCCCATGCGGGGCTCGAACCCAGGACCCTGGGATCATGACCTGAGCTGAAGGCAGACGCTTAACGACTGAGCCACCCAGGCGCCCCCCCCATTTTCAACTATTATAAATAATGCTGCAATTAACACTCACGTTATATCAATGCACAAGAGTTTCTCTAGGATATATACCTAGGAATGGAATTACTCTATTATAGTAAGGTGCATCCTCAACTTTACTAGATCTTTCCAAGTTATTCTTCAAAGTGGTTATATTAATTTAAGCTGCTACAAAAACGGGGTATAAGAGTTCCTGTTGCTCATGGCCAACATTTGGTATTGTTAGACTTTAATATTTGTGTTAAATTTGTCATTTTTTGGATGTGAATGGTATTTCTTGGGGGAAAGTTTTAATTTACATTTATCTGATTACTATTAAAGTTGAACATTTTTTATAATGTTTACTTGGCCATTTGGTTTCTTCTGTGATTTCATGTTTATTTCCTTTATTTGTATTTCTATTGGGTTATCTTTTCTCCACTGATCTGAGGCATTTTTTTTTTAAAGATTTTTTTTTAATTTATTCATTTGAGACACAGAGATACAGAGAGAGAGAGAGCATGAGCAGTGGGAGAGGCAGAGGGAGAGGGAGAAGCAGACTCCCAGCTGAGCCAGGAGCCCGATGTGGGGCTCGATCCCAGGATCCCGGGATCACGACCTGAGCCGAAGGCAGACGCTTAGCCATCTGAGCCACCCAGGCGCCCCAATCTGAGGCATTTTTTATACACCCTGGGTATGCATTATAAATATCTGCTTTCATTTATAGCTTCTATTTTTGCATTATTTATGGTGTTTTATGGTATAGATGTTTTTCATTTTATAATGTAGGCATATTTATCAACATTTTTCCATCTAATTGGTGCTCTTTGAGTCATGGTTACAAAATATTTCTGTGTCCGTGAAGACTGAGATGCTATAACAAAGAGACCCCAAAATGGTGTGCGTTAAAGAATAGGGACATTTATTCCTCTCACAAAACAGTCCCAAGATGAGTAGTCCCAATTGCTGAGGTGGCTTTGCTGTACGTAGACATTTGGGGAGCCAGGTTCATGCCATCTCATGAGTTTGCCATCCCCTTGGGCATATCACCGTGTTGTATAGCCAAAGCTGGATTGCTGCCATATTCAAATTCCAGCCAGCAGGAAAGAAAAGGAAAGCATGGAGAAGGCATAGCTAATATCGAGTTCCAGAGCTGCAAGTGGCAGTCAGCAGTTCTGCTTACATCCCACTGTAAGAAATTAATTTCCTTACCAGACCCATCTGCAGGGGAGGCTGGAAAACGTACCCAGCTACAATGTGATTATTATGGAAGAATGGGGGAATAGATTTGGTGGGCAAAGAGTAGTTTCTGTCTACTTTCTCTACCCCGAGGTCTTTATTCTATTAGGGTTTTATTTTCATTATAATGTGAGTTGGGGGTCCCTTTTACTTTATTTCTTACATTCCAGTATATTTGTTGATTTGTAATATGACCTGAGTCAAGTTTCCCTGTGGGCATGACTTGATTTCTGGACTCTCTATGCTGTTCTTTCTATAAAAATTTTTAATTGTAATTAATTAATATAAAATATTTTATTTATTTATTTATTTAGAGCATGTGAGCAGGGGGAGGGGCAGAGGGAAGAGGGAGAGAGAGCATCTCAAGCAGACTCTGAGCTGAGAGTGGAGCCCAATGTGAGGCTCAGTCTCATGACCCTGAGATCATGACCTGAGCCAAAATCAAGAGTTGGGCGCTCAACAGATTGAGCCACCCAGGTGCCCCTCTGTATTCTGTTCTTGTTGTTTATCCCTATGTCTCTTCCCCAGTTTCTTAATAACTAAAGTATTATTATAAGTCTTATTATCTGGAAGTATCAACCCCCCTTGACTTAGTTTTTTTAATAAAAACAGTCTCAGTTTTTCTTGGCCCTCTGTTCTTTATGATTTTAGAATCAACTTGTCAAGTTTCATAACATTCTTTTTTGGAATTGTGCTGCACTCTGGATTCATTTTGGCAGATTTGTCAGTTTTAATCTTTCTCTTATAAAACACAACATATAGAAAAGTGTTAAAAAATAGAAATCCACATTTTGGTTGTAAAGCAAAACCCATGTAACCACTCTCTAGATCAAGAAACAGAATACTGTGGGAACAGTTCCCGGTGTGTTCCGTATTAATCACAATCGTCCTCTTCCTGCACAGAGGTCACCACTCTTAGCTTTTATAGGAATAATTACTTTGCTTTTCTTTATAGTTTTACTGTTTGTGTATACATCTCTAAATAAACATTGTTTTTAAGCTTTATATGAAAAAATAATATAGAATGCACTCTTGTAATTTGGATTTTTGGCTCAGAATTATGTTTGGGTTGTTTCTAGTTTTTGGCAATTATACTAAGGCTGCTGTCTACATTTTGGTGCATGTGTCCAGTGTATAAGCATGCGTATCTCTAAGGTGTATATCTAAAAGTGGAATTGCTGCATTGTGATATATGTACATTTTCAGCTTTTTTAGATAATCCCATGCTGTTTTCCAAAGTGGTTACACTAATTCTGATCCCCATTAGCTTTGATGAGACACCTCATTGTTCCATTTTCTTACCAACACTCAGGATTGTCAGGTTTTGCAATTTTTATCCATCTGATATGTATAGTGGTATTTCATTGTGGCTTTAATATTCCACATCCCTGACACATAATGAGATTAAACAATGTCTCATGTGCTTTTTGGCTATTTGTATTTTTTTCTTTTGAAGTGTACCTTAAAGTTTTATGCCCATTTTTCTTTTAGGTTGTTTGTCTTTATCTCATTGATTTGCAGGAAATCTTTGCAAAAATGGGATACTTCGTTGGTTATGTATGTTGTAAATATCTTTTTTTTTTTTTTTTAAAGATTTTATTTATTTATTTGAGAGAGAGAGACTGAGAGAGAGAACACATGAGAGGGGGGAGGGTCGGGAGGGTCAGAGGAAGAAGCAGACTCCTGCCGAGCAGGGAGCCCGATGCGGGACTCGATCCAGGGACTCCAGGATCATGACCTGAGCCGAAGGCAGTCGCTTAACCAACTGAGCCACCTAGGCGCCCCTGTTGTAAATATCTTTTACTGGTGTCTTTTGTGAATGAAAATTTTGATGTCTACATATATCATTTTTTTTTTTATGATGAATGATCTTTTTTTACTTTAAGACATCCTTTTCTATTCCAAAATGAAAAAGATAGTCTTTACTATTCTCTTCTAAAAGCTTTATGTTTTTACTTTTCAGTTTTAGGTCTTAAACTGATTTTTTGTATGTGGTGTGAAAAAGGATCTAGTTTCATTTTTTCCCATTTTTATTTAATGATCTGTGCCCCATTTATTGAAAAGTCTGTCCTTTCTCTAATGATCTGAAGTTCTACGTGGGTCATAAATCAAATGTCAAACTAAGTCTCTGATATGTACCAAAAAAGTCTACGGAACTTTCCCTGTGGCAACACTACACTTTTTAATCACTATAGCTTTAACACCTATCTTTTTTTTTGAGTTTATTTATTCATTTTTTTAGTAATCTCTGCACCCAACATGGGGCTTGAACTCAGAACCTTGAGATCAAGAGTCACATACTCTTCCAACTGAGCCAGCCAGGCACTTGCTTAACATCTATCTTGATATCTGGTAAAGCAAATCCATCTACACTTTTTAAGATTTTATTTATTCATTTGAGAGAGAGAGAGAGAGGGAGAGAGAGCACAAGCAGGGGAAGAGGCAGAGGGAGAGGGAGAAGCAGACTCCCCGCTGAGCTGGGAGCCTGACATGGGGCTGGATCCCAGGACCTGGAGATCGTGACCTGAGCCAAAGGCAGATGCTTAACCATCTGAGCCACCCAGGTGCCCCCATCTACATTTTTTGCTGGTATTTTCCCCTTGCAATACCATGTACATTTAGGATTTTTACTAGGATTGCATTAAGTCTACAAATCAATCTGGGAAAATTGACATCTTTATGATGATGATTTCTCCAATCTAAAAGCGGAGTAAAACTCTCCATTTACTTAGACCTTTTAGGAAATAATTTTCAATAATGCTTTCTAATGTTCTCCATATATTTTTTCTCTTGCACTTCTTTGATCAAGGCGTCTTTTAGTTCTATCCTAGGTGTCTTATGGTTTTTATTGCTATTGCATGTGCTGTCTTTTAAAAATTGTAGTTTATAATTGCTGTTTTATTAATCACTGATTTTGTCAATCTTGTAGTCAGAAACTTGTTGAGCCTTTTTACTAATTCCAGTAGTTTATTGAAGATTCTTTTGGATTTTTCCTTCAGACAATCATAACCTGTTTGAGTAAGGCTACTTTTGTATCTTAAAATCCTTATACCTTTGGGGCACCTGGGTGGCTCAGTCGGTTAGGTGTCTGCCTTCAGGTCATGATCCTGGTGTCCTGGGATCGAGCCCCGCGTTGGGCTCCCTGCTAGGCGGGAAGCCTGCTTCTCCCTCTCCCTCTGCCTGCCACTCCCCCTGCTTGTGCTCCCTGTCCCTCTCAATGTCAAATAAATAAATAAAATCTAAAAAAAAATCCTTATACCTTTTATATCTTTGCTTGCACTGCTTAGAACCTCTTGCTGCACTGGTTACAGCCTCTAGTACTTATTGTATGGAAGCAGTAATAGACATCTTTGTCTTGATCCTAATGTAAGATGAGTATTTTTTTTTTTTAAGATTTTATTTATTTACTTGACATAGACAGACACAGCGAGAGAGGGAACACAAGCAGGGGGGAGTGGGAGAGGTAGAAGCAGGCTTCCCGCTGAGCGGGGAGCCCGATGTGGGACTCGATCCCAGGACCCTGGGATCGTGACCTGAGCCGAAGGCAGACGCTTAACGACTGAGCCACCCAAGCGTCCAAGATGAGTATTTTTTTAAAAAAGATTTTATTTATTTATTTGAGAGAGAGAGCAAGCCAGAGAGAGAGCTTGAGCGGGGCCACGGCAGGGGGTGGGGAGGAGCAGAGGGAGAAGGAGAAGCAGGCTCCCCACTGAGCAGGGAGCCCTACAGTGGGGGGAGGGGGCAAACCCAGGGCCCAGGATCTTGACCTGAGCCGAAAGCAGGCCCTTAACTTATTGAGCCACTCAGGGACCCCAGGGACCCCAAGATGACTATTTTTAATGTTTGTATTATATTGTATTTCTTTAAGAGGTTTTTTTTTTTTTTTTTAAGTAATCTCTACATCCAACATGGGGCTTGAACCCAGTCGGTAGAGCATGTGACTCTGAGATCAAGAGTCATGTGCTCTATTGACTGAGCCAGCCAGGTGCCTCTATTTTATTGTATTTTTTTTTTTTTTAAGATTTTTTATTTATTTGACAGCGAGAGAGGGAACACAAGCAGCGGGAGCAGGAGAGGGAGAAGCAGGCTTCCCGCGGAGCAGGGAGCCCGATGCGGGGCTCAATCCCAGGACCCTGGGATCATGACCCGAGCTGAAGGCAGATGCTTAACGACTGAGCCACCCAGGCGCCCCTATTTTATTGTATTTTTTATGTTAATATTAAGTATGAAGTTTGCTTCAGGTTTTGGTAAATATCCTTTATCAGCTTAAGGAATTTCATTGTGTTCCAAGTTGGCAAAAAGTTTTTGTAATGAAGATTTCTGGAAAATTATGTTAAACACATATATATATTACATATATGATATTTACATGTATCTTATGGTATATGGGACCTATATTATATATCATATGGCATATATATGTGTGTTAAAGAAGAAAAACCATACAACTATTTTAGTATATGAAAAAATATATGATATACAGTACATTTATATATGTAATATATAACATATATAACATGAATATACACACATATTGTATCTGATAATGTAAATTGCTGGTATTATCTGATAATGTAGTGAACTGCTGATAACGAAGTGAATGGCTAGCACTCTGATTTACCTGTCAAAGAGTACATTCATGCTGTTTGCTGTGCGGATAGTTTTGAGGGAAACGAGATTGGAAAAAGTTCAGTTAGGAGGCTACTGAAGTGGTGTAGGTGAGAGATGATTATGTCTTGAGCTGGTATGGTGGTAATGGAGATGGAAAGAAGCAGTCAGTTTTAAGGTATATTTTGGATTTGCTGATGGACTGGATGTGGGGTAACCATTGGGAGCACATGGAGAATAAAGGGAAAGGAAAGACTTGAAGACAAGTCCTAGATTTCTGGTTTTAAATTTTTTTGTAAAAAAAATTATGGTAAAATATACATAACATAAAATTTACCCTCTCAACCATTTTCAAGTTACAGTTCTGTGTCATTAAGTTCATTTATGTTGTTTTGCAACTATCAGCACTATCCATCTCCAGAACTTTTTTCATCATCCAACTGAAACTTAGTATCTATTAAACAATAACTCCCTATCTCCTTCTCCCCTGGCCCCTGGCAACCACCATTCTATTTTCTGTCTCTATGAATTTGACTACTTTAGGTACCGCGTGTAAATGGAATTAACAATATTTGTCTTTTTGTGACTGGTTTATTTCACTTAGTATAATGTCTTCAGATTTCGGGCGCCTGGGTGGCTCAGTGGGTTGGGCGACTGCCTTCGGCTCAGGTCATGATCCTGGAGTCCCTGGATCGAGTCCCGCATCGGGCTCCCTGCTCGGCGGGGAGTCTGCTTCTCCCTCTCCCACTCCCCGTTTGTGTTCCCTCTCTCGCTGTGTCTTTCTCTGTCAAATAAATAAATAAAATCTTTAAAAAAAAAATAATAATGTCTTCAGATTTCATCCACATTGTAGCATGTATCAGAATTCCCTTCCTTTTCAAGGGTGAATAATACTCCACTGAGTGTATATACCACATTTTCTTTATACATTCATCTGTTGATGGGCACTTGGTTTGCTTCCACCTTTTGGCTGACTGTGAATAATGCTGCTATGAACATGGGTGTGCAAATATCTCTTCAAATCCTTGCTTTTAATTCTTTTGGGTATATACCCAGATATGGAATTGCTGAGTCATAATTCTATGTTTACGTTTTTGAGGAAATGCCATTCCATTTTCCACACTAGTCACACCATTTTACATTCCCACCAGCAATGCACAAGAGTTCCAATTTCACATCCTTGCAACACTTTTTTTGTTTTGTTTTTGTTTTGTGGGTTTTTTTTTTTTATAATAGCCACCCTGATGGGTGTAAAGAGCTATCTCACTGGGTTTTGATTTGCATTTCCTTAATGATGAAGGATGTTCAGCATTTTTTCATGTGCTTATTAACCATTGTATATCTTCTTTAGAAAAATGTCTAAGTCCTTTCCCCATTCTTCATTTTTTTTTTTTTTATTATTGAGTTGCAGGAGTTTGTGTTTTTTTTAAGATTATTTATTTATTTGAGAGAGAGAGAGCATGCACATGCTTGGGGAGGTGGGGGAGATGATTCTCAAGCAGACTCTACACCAAATGCAGAGCCTGATGTGGGGCTCAATCCCACAACCCTCTACCTATCAGAATGGTAAAAAATAATGTGCAGAAGGAATTAAGAACTGGGAGGGGCTCCTAGCTGGTGTGACCTGCACAACTTATTTGGGAGGACACAAGATAGAGAGCATGAATTTCTATTGTGCCCATAGGGAAGCTCTGAAACCGTAATTCAGAGAGGTACTAAGATTACTCCTGCCTATGCCCAGTTTCTTAGTGGAGGTTGTTAAGTATGCTTAATAGCCAGGGAAAGGAGGTTAAGAGTAAGTTTCACCCTGCTGTCTTGGCTTTTAAAGTTTGGTTAAGTAAGATTGGAGCATTGGATATGTCTTTGGATAGCCAAGCAATGGATATCCAAGAAATATTTCAATTCTTAAAAAATTGAAAAAGGGTTTTAAAAGCATAATTGTGACTCCAAACCTGCCATGGAAAGATTGATTTCAGTTACTTTCTAGGACAACCTTATGACCTAGGCATTATCACTTTTTTTAACCTGCTCAGTCTTTCAATTTGCAAGAGTCAGAAAACCCATAGTAATGCCAGTATGCCTCTGCTCCAGGTAATTTGTTGAAATAGAAACAGGTCCAAAATGGAGTCACTTGTGCTAAGCCCCACATCAGCAAACCAAGATTAAATACCTAACCTAATTGCAGTTTCCACCACTCCCAGGACTGTGACCTTTAATCAGTCAGTCTGGAATTAACTGGTCAGCGCTGGTGAGGTGATGTGCCTGATAGACCCTCCACCCGCCACCAAAGGAGGTGACTTTTGCTCGAAACTTCGTTTTTTCCACCCACTTCTGCCTACAAAAGCCTTCCATTTTGTACATCTCCTCAGAGCTCCTTTGCTGGGTGGAATGAGGCCTGGTTCATGAATGTTGCATAACACCAACTAGATCTTCAAATTTACTCAGCTGAATTTGTTTCTAACACTTCATTGAACCTCTCTGGGATTGTTTTCTCATCAGCAACAATCGTCCTGTCAATTTTACAGTCACTGAGAGACCAAACAAGGTAACAGATGCAAATGCTCTTTGAAAAGTATAAAAGCACAACATAGAAGTGAGCCACCATATTCTCGAAGTCTTATTCATAAACTTGGATATAAGAAATGGCTGAGTGAGCATAAGGAGGCCAGACTTGGCTCTTCCTAGTAGGTTTTTCATAGCCTCTGCTTCAGGATAAATAACACCCAGCCTTCGCTTTGTTGACTATTTAACATCCTCTTTATAGGTCCCACTAGCTTTTCTGAGTGTGAGCATAAAGGACAGCTTCTCTGCAACAGAGGAAGGCAGGGTATTTTCCTTAGAGACATGCCTCGCAGGTGCAGTCCCATCAACATTTATTAAACTCCAGGCTAAAATAGAAGCTGGAGGTACACAGATGAATAAAGAGGGCCTCTTCCTTCAGGAGCTGATCAACTGATAGCAGTCAATCAACTGATAGTGATAACATGCTTCCTGTTGAGAGAGTGGGAGTTGTCACCCACTTGCAGGACTGCAGGAGCAGCAGACAAGCAGGAGGGGGCAGCGGCGGCCCCAGCTGGGCTCTGGAGGCCAACGCCAGGTAACATACCTTCAGAGTCCGCGACTAGGAAGGTAGCCCTTCTATCATTCCCCTTCCTTGGAGCCCAGAAGAAAGATCCTTTTCTACGATTATAGTAAATATCCCCCAAATCAAGACTTCGGACTCGCAGAGCTTTAGCCGCTCTTCCTCTTAAGAAGCTACTGCGCCCTCCAGCGGAAAATTGACGGCGGCACACCAAACTGGCGCCACAACGTGCCGGACACCTTAAAATCCTCCTTAAGAAACGCCCACTCACCGGCCCCGCCTCCTCACGGAGTCCCGCCCCCGGCGCGACCTCGTTCTGTGGCACCGATTGGCTGGCTCTTGTGCGTGAAGACGTTGCGTCGCGGGGCGGGGCGGGGCGGAGGAGCGTCGTCCGTAGGGCCTTAGCCGTGTATCCTCGGCCGCCGCCCCCGCTGCTGTGCGTATCCGCCCCTCTCCTGCCTTCGGAGGGTCCAGGCGACAGCCGGGCCCTGGGGTGGCAGCGCAGCCGCCAGACGTCTCCGCCGAGCTTTCTTTCCAATTGGCGGCTCTTCTCGGCTGGGTCCAGGTCGGGGGGTGGAAAATGGCGCCGGCGCCCCAAGGCGTCCAGGAGGAGCCGCTGCTGGACTGTCGGTCCACACCACTTTCCCGGCTCCTTTTCCTCGCCCAGGCTGCCCTCCTCTTGCTGCCGGCCGCTCGGGCAGGCCTCTGCCCCGCGCCCTGCTCCTGCCGCATCCCTCTGCTGGACTGCAGTCGCAGGAAACTACCAGCGCCGAGCTGGAGGGCGCTGTCGAGCCCGCTGCCCCCCGACGCGGCCAGCTTGTGAGTAGGGTTGCCGGGAGGGGGTCCAAAGGAAGGGAGCTTCGCCTCCCAGGGGACGGGAGGGAGACACGCTGGGTCGGAGGTCGCGGTCGGGAGCATAAATCCTGAAGAGACATGCCATTACAACGTTGCGAACATTTTTTGAGGTGGGGTGGGAGCCTAAAACACCTGGAGTTAAGGTTCTGGAGACTAGTATGAAAACCAGGTCAAGATTCTGGAGGCCAGGGAGTTTGTGATGCCTGGGCTGGGGAGGAGTTGGGACGGGGACATTGTTAAGGGCTCGATGGACCTGGGCACCGGCCTTGACTCTGGATGGTTGGAGATCCTCGCCCACTTTGGGCTGCATCATCCAGTGTGTAACTCAACTCGAATGCTCCGCAGGTACGTGATTTATAACCACGATCGCCAAAGACGTAAGAACGGTCCTTTTGTCTCTAGTTCGCGTTTTGGCACATTGGGTGTTGTGGTTTTGATACTTAAATTACAGGGTTAAAACAGCATGTGTTGGGAGATCCAGTACTAACCCGAGGAAATATCTTTATAAGTAGCTTTTTTTTTTAAATCTAATTCGGGATTCACTGTAAAGAAAGGAAGGAGTATTCTTTCCCAGATCATGTGATGCTTTAATTGTTTTCAGTGCATTTCCTTGTGGCAAAGAACCTAAAAATCAGTTCTCTTTGTTTATGTGTGGGAAGCAAGTACCGTGATTGGATGAATTCTTCTGGAGACTCCACTGCTGAGTGCTCATCTTGACAGGCCTGTTAGACAGTGGCACCTGGAGAGCTCATTAGTGTGAGTCAGCCTGGTGGCATTAAGAGCAACAGTAGGTGTTAAATGCTGCAATTACGGGGTTTCTTAACCACTAACGTACAGTTATTTCTCTGCTAACTGAGCAACGAGTTTATTAATTGACAGACTTCTAATGGAGGCTTCTCTAAAAAGAGTGTCACAAAAAAGAATAGTTTGAGGTGCCATTAAAATATGAGGGGCTGTTTGGATTTTCCTTGCAAGTAAAATACGAATAGAAATTCTCTCTGCTGCAGAGGTTAAAGTATTTAAACATTTACAGATAGGTTAAGATAGATGGGAAAAAAACTACTTCAGAAATTCTTTGAGAAAATTAAGGTAACTTAAATAACCAAATGTAGCATAGATCAGCAATAAAACGTTTTCTTTTGTTTTATTATAGTGACACGTGTCCTAATTCTGGTTCTTTTGACCCAGATTAAATTTAAAAATTGTTATCAGTGAGCACCATAGTCTGAATTGAACCTAGCACAGCATCTTTGTAATGCAGCAAGTGCCTTTTTCTAAGAAATTCTTGGAACAGCTACCTGATTATGATGGAATGAATCTGGTGCAGGTTTTTTTTTTTTAAGATTTTATTTATTTGCGAGAGAGACAGTGAGAGAGAGAGCACATGAGAGGGGGGAGGGTCAGAGGGAGAAGCAGACTCCCCGCCGAGCAGGGAGCCCGATGCGGAACTTGATCCCGGGACTCCAGGATCATGACCTGAGCCGAAGGCAGTCGCTTAACCAACTGAGCCACCCAGGCGCCCCGAATCTGGTGCAGGTTTAAAACCAACCGTTTATTTAACTGTGATTGAAATAAATGTGGCTTACTTACAAGATCCTACATTGGTAGGTAAACAGTAATTAGGAATAGTTTTATGTACAATTATTTTGTGTCTGGGTTTGATTTTTGTTTAATCTGGACAGATTTCCTAAAGCCAAATGACATCCCCAAATTCTAAATGTCCTGTAATGAAATTGACATTTTCAGTTGATGTAAAATGCCTGGGAGAGCAGTTCTGTTGTAGAAATGTAATTGGAAGTCTTACATTAGCAGAAGAACTCTTAGAATATTAAAACATTGCGCTTCTATAAACTGAGAAATGTAACATTCTTTAGTCATTGCCTTCAGCTATAAAACCAGGTACACATGGGTTTTGTTTTTGTTTTTTTTTTAAAGATTTTATTTATTTATTTGACAGAGAGACACAGCAAGAGAGGGAACACAAGCAGGGGGAGTGGGAGAGGGAGAAGCAGGCTCCCCGCAGAGCAGGGAGCCCGATGCGGGACTCGATCCCAGGACCCTGGGATCATGACCTGAGCCGAAGGCAGTCGCTTAACCAACTGAGCCACCCAGGCGCCCACACATGGGTTTTTTAACGTAATTTTGAATGTGTAAAGTAGATGTAATGCTGTAAATAGTGATTCAAACTCAAATGCTGAAACTTGTGGCCATCATCAAAAAGATTATAGATGAAATCCGTTAATCTTGGTTTTTGGAATATATATGTATATCTGTAGCCAGTTCCTGGTATAGAGCTTCTGAATATCCTTTGTAATTTCCTAAATGATAAGAGCACTAGGAGCATCTTGTGTTCTAACACTCAGTCTTTGACTTATTCCTGACACAAGCTCCTAAAGCCCTTGGTATTTCCCGGGTGATGGGAGTGTCTTTTGACGTAAAGAGGTGACTCTTGATAGGCTCCTGAATAGCTTCAGGATGGGAGTCCCTCACCAGAAAGACCAAGCCATGGTTAGAAGCTTGGAACTTTCAGCCCTGTCCTATTCTCCTGGAAGGGGAGAGGGGCTAGAGATTGAGTTAATAATTGATCATGCCTATATGATTAGCCTCCATAAAATCCCAAAGTATGGACTTTGAAGAGCTTCTAGGGTGGTGAACATATCTTCATGCTGAGAGTGGCACACCCCAACTTTACTGGGACAGAAACTCCTGCGCCAGACCCTTCCAGATCTCACCCTTTGTATCTCTTCGTCTGGCTGTTCATCTGTGTTCTTTACTATATCCTTTATTATGTAATAAGCCAGTAAATGTAAGTGTTTCTCTGAGTTCTGGGAACTGTTCTGGCAAGTGATTGAATCCAGTGAGGGGGTCATGGGAACGTACAATTTGTAGCCAAGTCAGACAGAAGTTGTAGGTAACATGGGGACCCACTACTTGTGATTGGTCTGAAGTGGGGGGCAGTCTTATGAGACTGAGATCTTATGTCATGAGGTCTGCTGTAACTCCAGTTAGTGTTAGAATTGAATTGAATTGCAGCTGGTGTTGGAGAATTGGTTGTTGTGGGAGGAAAAACCCCACATGTCTGGTGTCAGAAGTATTCTGTGTGGAGTAAAAGGAAGCAACAGGTGACAAAAACTCTTTGCTTGGGCAGACTTTAGTTAGGCTTCTGAACCTTCCCTGGGCCATATGTACACATCCTTGTGAAATGTAGTTTTAGCAAGAACCTTTCTAAGTCAGTTTGGCAAGAAGCGCTCCCCCTTGATGTCTGATTGGGTTCCTCCTCCTGCAACATCCAGAAGATGACGTCTGATTGCCCTTGCCTGTTTTCAGCAAGAATCCTTTAGGCTGTTTAGTCAGAGCCCCCCTGCCCCTGACCACTGATGTTTCCTATTAATAATTTTCAATTCATTGACCTTACCCTTCTCCTTAGCTATAAAGTCCCTCTTGCCCATGCAGGATTCAGAGTTGAGCCCAGTCTCTTTCCTCCACTGCAAAATTTCATAGCCTCACCACCCCCCAAAGTCTTCCTTACCATGCTTTAACAAGTATCATTTTTCTCCTTTTAACAGTTATGGTGGCCTCAACTTGGATAGGATCAGATTCATCATTGGACCCCCGGACCTCTCACCCAGGACCCTAAGTGCATACCTTTGAAGACTTTATCTTCACTCCTGACTGATTGATCGGGGATCCATTGGTGAGTCCGACTCCTGAACCATTGCTCCGGACAAACGTCCGTGGAAGCTGGTAAGGGCAGATTTTGATTCCTAAGGGTCTGAGTATATCCCAGAAGATGAGATAGAGAGTCCCAGATAAACACAGGTTGGGTTGGCTTTCCATGTTTGTCTGTAAGAAGCTCAGTTAGAGTGCCAGGCAAACAGCTGTTTGTAAGAAGCTGGGTTAGAGTCCTAGGCTTCTTTGTTTGAAAGCTACCTACCAGTCTGGAAATCTCTTCTTCTTGGCTCTTCTTTTTATGAGTGGGGATTATTTTCTGACTCTCTGGATTGGAAATCTTTCTCCCCGCCTCCCCCCCACCCCGACTCATTGTACTGGAAGTCTATCTTCCTGGCTCTCTATAATACCTCTTAGTTTTCTGTGTTGGATCCTGCTTTTTCCATGGGAACTTCTCGTTTGACTCAAATACCCTTCTTGAACCCCTGATAGCTATGTTTTCTGCCAACTCTGTCTACCTCCATTCGTGTTGGCATGCTTTTGCTGAGAATAATATAGAACTTCATTGGCCTATTTGGGAAACTTGAGATCTCCCCAGTCTGGCTCCTTGAAGAGCCCTCCCTTCGCATTGCTGCTCTTCCGCCTTCTCCCTCTTACTACCTTCAGTCTTGCCTCCGGTTCCGTTGAATCTTTGCTTATGTCCCCCTCCAAACTCCTTCCTCCTCTCTACCTCCGCCAGACCTTTTTCCACCACAGTCTTTATAGTCACTTGAATTTTGGGCCCTCTGCCCTCCATTGGGGGCTGTCAGGGGACTTAGGGACCCCCAAAAGCAACTACTTGACCTGAAAAGGAAAAGCGTAATTGGAAGTAGACAGGATGTTTTGGCCAGTTGGCTGGGCTTTGGAGATATCCAGACAGTTGCTAGATGTCTCCTTGGTCACTCACTTGAAATTTGGTCCACAGCTTCCATAAAGTGATATATCAGGGCAAGGGAAGGTCTTGAAGGTGGTCTTTACACAATTGGTAAACAAATAACATTAACTTGGCCTGACATTTCCTAGAAACACAATTTTTTTAAGATTTTAATTTATTTGTGAGAGCATATGCATGTCTGTGCGTGTGTGCACAAGCAGGGGAAGAAGGGTCAGAGGAAGAGGGAGAAGCAAACTCCCCACTGAGCAAGGAGCCTGACTTGGGGCTGGATCCTAGGACCCTGGAATCATGACCTGAGCTGAAGGCAGATGCTTAACCTACTGAGCCCCCCAGGTGCCCCTAGAAACATAATTTGTATAAAAATAGAAAGTGGAGAAAACACAAGAACTAATTATTTTGTATAAGCCAGTGAATTTGTATTACTGTGTCTTACTAACTATGGCTTAAATTTTAGAATGAAAACAATAGCTATTGGTGTCTGTATGTTTGTGTGTGTGTATGCATATGTATGTATTTTGTAGATGTGTGATATTTTTCTTTTAAAGATTTTATTTATTTGAGACACAGAGAATGAGAGAGACAGAGAGCACATGAGAGGGGGGAGGGTCAGAGGGAGAAGCAGACTCCCCGCTGAGCAGGGAGCCCGATGCGGGACTCGATCCCGGGACTCCAGGATCATGACCTGAGCCGAAGGCAGTCGCTCAACCAACTGAGCCACCCAGGCGCCCGATGTGTGATATTTTTCTACCTCTGGATGGTATTACCAAATTAATTTATAAAATTCCTTTAAGGAGCTTCATTCAAGCTGCCTTAGAGATAAATGAGCACTTACAGAAGTTAAGTGTTCCTGAAACTCTCAGAAGTAGAGAAACTAACCCAGTGTTTTGTTTTGCCCTTTTTTTTTTTTTTTAAGATTTTATTTATTTGAGAGAGTGCACTCCTGCATGAGCTGGTGGGAGGGGGAGGGGGCAGAGAGAGAGGGAGAAGCAGACTCCCTGCTGATCAGGGAGCCTGATGCAGGGCTCTGTCTCAGGACCCCGAAATCATGACCTGAGCTGAAGGCAGACACTTAACCAACTGAGCCACCCAGGCGCTCCAAAACTAACCCAATGTATTAAGTACACATGATTTGGGATGATTTTTTTATAAATAAAGGTTTTTGTTTTTGTTTTTAAATTGATGGTAAAATAAAAATAGGCATGTCTTCAGCGTTGTCAGTGTTAAACATAATGCAGACATACAGTTTTTCTTCTACCTAAGCTTACTAGTCAAGCTTACATAATCTCTACTAGATGTTAAGATTATAAAGCTATAAATCCAAACTAAGAATAAAACATAAAAATGAATTGTGGGCGCCTGGGTGGCTCAGTCGTTAAGCATCTGCCTTCGGCTCAGGTCATGATCCCGGGGTCCTGGGACTGAGCCCTACATCGGGCTCCCTGCTCCGCAGGAAGTCTGCTTCTCCCTCTCCCACTCCCCCTGCTTGTGTTCCTTCTCTTGCTGTGTCTCTCTCTGTCAAATAAATAAAAATCTTTAAAAAAAAAAGTGAATTCCTTGATGTATGTCAAGCACTATAGTAAAAAAAAAAAAAGGGCAGGGGGAGACCATGTATTTAATCTTCCTCGGTTTTTACTTTTGTGATACTTGCCTATCATGTATATGTTATAAAAATAGTCAATGGGGGGGTGCATCTGGGTGGCTCAGTCAGTTGGGTGTCTGCCTTCAGCTCAGGCAGTGATTTCAGGGTTCTGGTATCGAGCTCTGTGTTGGGTCCCCTGCTTGGTGGGGAGTCTGCTTCTCCCTTTCCCTCTCCCTCTGCCTCTCCCCCTGCTCATGCTCTCTCTCTTTCACACTCTCTGAAATAAATAAAATCTTAAAAAAAATAGTTAATAAGGAGATAACTTCAGATGATGGCTAGCTTAGTTTGGTGTTAATATCTGCCAAAAATAAAAATGTAGGCCATTTTTTAAAAATTTCTTTTTTTTTAGAGAGAGAGTGTGTGTGCAGGGGCAAGGGAAGGGCAGAGGGAGAGAGAGAATCTTAAGTAGTCTCCACGCCCAGCATAGAGCCTGATGTGAGGCTTGATCTCAGAGCCTTCAGAGCTGAAATCACAAGTCAGATGCCTAACCAAGTGAACCACCCAGGCACCCCAAATGTAGGTCATTTCTCAGTAAGATAAACTACTGAAAACATTTCATTACTGAACCTAAGTTTGGGTTTATGTATTTTTGGTATCTTGTCTTCATATGTATAGAAAATCTAAAGATACTTGAATCTCTTAGTAAACATGTCATTTGCCACATTGAAAAATTATATTGTGAGGAATCATATGCCTCTAGAAATTGTGAGATTGCATATTCATAAGTTTACTAGTCTACAGGATGCTGATATATGACAGACAACAATTGTCTATGTCATAGTTTTTTCTGTAAAAGAAAGTTTATTAATGGTTAAAAATTGTAATCAGTATATGTAGATAAAACTATTAGAAACCATAAAAATACTATGAAACAACTTTGTATGCAAAGTATGCAAGGCATGAAGGATGTGTTTTTGTTTAGGGAAAAAAAGTAATTTTCTTTTTTTCTTTTTTTTTTTTTTTAAAGATTTTATTTATTTATTTGAGAGAGAGAGAATGAGAGACAGAGAGCATGAGAGGGAGGAGGGTCAGAGGGAGAAGCAGACCCCCCGCCGAGCAGGGAGCCCGATGCGGGACTCGATCCCGGGACTCCAGGATCATGACCTGAGCCGAAGGCAGTCGCTCAACCAACTGAGCCACCCAGGCGCCCCTAAAAAAAGTAATTTTCTAAGGCAGACTGACTGGTTATTCCAGAATGAGAAAGAAGAAAAAATACAGGACAAAAACTGAATGGATATTAGAAAAATAGTTATAGATGTGCAGAACAGGAATTATATATGTGGTCAAGTTGCTAAGGTTAAGTAGATTTATAAGTTAAAAAAATTAAACTTTAATATCAAAAGTGTACCTGATACAAAACTAGCATGTTGAAGTTTTCTTGGATTATTTGTCTACTTTTATTACGAAACTGTAAAAAGATTTTCCTTTACCTTTTATGTAATTTGCCTAGGAAACAAAGATTTTGTGTCTAATTAAAATAATTTCCCGTGCTTCATGTGTTCATCAGGTCTTTGATTATTTTTTAAAAAGATTCATTTATTTGAGAGAGAGAGTGTGTGTGTGCAGTGTGCAGGGCTGGGGGCTGCAGACGGAGAGGGAACGGGAGAGAAGCAGACTCCCTGCTTAGTGTGAGGAGCCTGACTACTGGGCTCAATTTCATGACCCTGAGATCATGACTCGAGCCAAAATCTCTAAGTCTTTCATTATTTTAAAAAATTGAGTCTTTGCAATATTACAAAAGCTAAGATTTTTTTCCAACTATGTAATTTTCTGTATTTGCCTTTGAAATCTTTTGTCACTTTTTCTAAATGAATAAGTATTGTTTCACAGTGATCTGTTATCTTAAGTGTTTATTTTTTTTAAAAGATTTTATTTATTTGAGGGGTGCCTGGGTGGCTCAGTCGTTAAGCATCTGCCTTCAGCTCAGGTCATGATCCCAGGGTCCTGGGATCGAGCCCCGCATCGGGCTCTCTGCTCAGCAGGAGCCTGCTCCCACTCCCCCTGCTTGTGTTCCCGCTCTCGCTGTCCCTCTCTCTCTGTCAAATAAATAAATAAAATCTTAAAAAAAAAAAGATTTTATTTATTTGAGAGAGAGTGAGCATGAGCAGGGGGAGTGGCAGAGGGAGAGGGAGAAGCAGGCTCTCCACTGAGCAGGGAGCCCGACGCTCGATCCCAGGACCCCAGGATCATGACCTGAGCCGAATGCAGGCACTTAACTGACTGAGCCACCTAGGCGCCCCTCAGTTGAATAATTTTAAGACCGTGCATTGGACTGAGTAAGAATTTCCAGAACTAATGAAGAAGCTGATGGATTCATACAACTGCTAACCCAAGATCGAGCAGAATAAGAATTAATTACATGGGACCGAATGAACTGATGAAGATGGTTATATTTTTTTATGACTCTTTGAAACAGTGCTAGTTCTTTAATGTTTTTCAGATTTAAAGAACCCTTTTTTTTTTTTTTTGCTCTTAAACTGTCTGTAGTTTACAACAATCTGATTATACCTTTGTGAACAAAGATGAAACAGTTTTTTCTCCCTATCTGATCCCTCCAGAATTTGGAAACTCTTAGTGCATATTATTTTCATGATACTCTAGTTATTTGTGTAAGTTGAAGAAGAATCTATTCTTGTAGCAGGATACAATTGGAAACGTTGGTTTTATTACCAAGGCTTGATTGGAATGTTATATTTGAGAGTGACATACATAGAATCTGGTTTAAGGGACTAAGGTTGCCCTTAAGAAGCCAGTGCTCTTGAAAGAACTGGCCTGCTATCTGGCTTACAGGGTTCCCAGCGTTATATAGGTGGGTAAGGAATGTCACTTCCTGGCAGGCCCAGAAATCTCAGGCTATGGACCTCAAAGAAAGAGGAATTCATTCAGACCTATAGGTATGGGAAGATGAAGTCTGGTGGCTAATTCCTGGATTGGCTTCTTAATCGCAAGAGGCTTTTAAAAGTTTAATCTGAGATTTCCTTATGAAAAGTTCCAGCAAAGCAAACTCAGAAAGAGGCTGTATGGGCAGTCACTATTCTTGCTGCACCTATGTAAATAATTAGGACAAACCTAATGAGACTAGAATCCTTTTTTTTTTTTTTAAGACAAAAACCAAAAACTTTATGTTAACTAAAATGTCACAGAAGCAACTTACACAGGGGCGCCTGGGTGGCTCAGTCGTTGAGCGTCTGCCTTCGGCTCAGGTCATGATCCCAGGGTCCTGGGATCGAGCCCCGCATCGGGCTCCCTGCTCCGCGGGAAGCCTGCTTCTCCTCCCACTCCCCCCGCTTGTGTTCTTGCTCTCACTGTGTCTCTCTCTGTCAAATAAATAAATAAAATCTTTAAAAAAAAAAAAAAAAAGAAGCAACTTACACACAACTTGACAAACTTAAATATCCCAGGCTTTAAATGAGACCAGAATTCTTTTGTAAAAAAGAATTAAAAGGTTGACAGTAGAGAGAATTTTTTTTGTTTCAGTGCAAAACTATAGTGCACCCTTGTGGGTTCTGTCTTGCACATTTTGCCAGTTCTTACCAAATATTCAACTCTGGTTTCTTCCAGTGTCTGGCTATAATTTTCCAAACTAATGTTTCTAGTTTTTTCTCCCACCCTCCTGACTTGCCATCACTGAGAAAAAACTGCCCTTTTCCTGAAACCCTGCAAGCTGAAGCTGGACGACTTGATACAAACTTAAAAAAAAAAAAAAAATTACCATGGCATATCATAATATGGGCAACCCTTGTGCCTCCTGCTGTTTGGACCATTCACAGGTTCACCAGAACACTCAATGCTATTACCAGAGTTCAAACTGCAAACCAGGAAAATTCTTCAGATGGCCACTGCCACCCTCACTCCACCATTTAAAGATACTTTGAGCTCAAGTCTGAAAATTTCAGCTGGCTCTCCTCTGGACTCAGAAACTAGGTTTCTAATCTAACTATTAACTTTTGTTTTTCTTGTATTTTCATAGAAGCTGCCCTCATTAAATGTCTGACTATTTAGCATCATCAAGTGGATATTCTCTAATACCAAGTCCCATCCAAAGCTTTACCTGGTCCTTAATGGAAAAAAGGCTACTGAACAAGAGAATAGACTTACATTGTGCAGAGGAAGGAAGAATGCCTCTTTCCTTGAACAAGAATAAGGACTGACAGATTCTTTGCTTAACCAAATTTTAGACTCCTGAACCACCTTCTAGGCTCACCTGTATACGTTCTTGTAAAATGCAGTTTTAGCCAAGAACCCTGCTAAGTCAGTTAAGCAAGAAGCCCTCACCCTCAGTATCCGATCACACCCTTGATATCTGATTGGTTTTCTCATCTTCTGACATTCTCCAGGTGATGACTGGTCACCCAGGCCTGTCTTCAGTAAGAATCTGCTTAGCCAGAACCCACCATATCCCTGTTTTTACCTTTTAGTGATTTTCCGTCCACTGATTTTGGCTGACCACCCTGCTCCTTGGCTGTAAATTCCCACTTGCCCATGCAGGATTTGGAGTTGAACCCGATCCCCCCCCTTACTGCAAAATGTCACCACAGTGGTCCCTATACCTGAAGAGAAAACCTGCACCACCTTGAATAAAGTCTTCCTCGTGAGGTTTTAACAGGTGTCATTGAATATTTTTTCCTTTTAACCCAGGGAGTTCTTCCTAGACATTTGGTGTCACAGAATTGAGATTCACTAGAATGGCCTTGGCTCATGGAAACGTGGTTTGGGAAGAGAGCGGGTAAAAGGATGGGGAATGTGGAGCCATTGATTCCTGGGTGGCATGTTCACCTCTGGAATGGAGCAGCAGCTGTGCTGATCTCAGTTACTAAAGATAAAAGTTACAAATGGAATTTAGAGATGGATCTAATTCCCAGCACTTTGGTTCACTGGATATGTAAGGAAATGGAAACTAATAAGGAAAAGGTGAAATGTTAAGTCCTTTGGCTATTGTTATGTGTGATAGTTAAAATGAAATTAAAATAGAGTTCTGGATCAGACCTTGATGCTAGACAGAAATCAGATTTCAGTGAGTCTGAGTTTTGGCTACTAGCCTGAAAGCTGCCCCCGCAAGGGGAAAATTATGCAAAGACAACAAAGTTACCTCCAAAACCTTTGGTCACCAAGAAGACCATCGGTGTATGTAGGGGGAGGGCAAAACCAAGAAACTATTGAAACCAGGGAATATTGTGTGAAGGAGTTGTTTTCATTCTGTGGATCAGTAATAATTAGTTTCCTGAAGAACCTTTATTAAAATGGATTGTGAGAGTAATTAACTTAGGAGTAGTATCTGGTTTTAAATGCTGTAATGTGGGAGACCATGTTTGGGTTGGCGCAGGGTCCACAGCTCACTATGGAGCAATCACAGATAGCTCTCTGTGATCCAGACCCAAAGCAGGTTATTCCCGAGGGAACAGCCAGCCTGGTGGACTGGATAAAAGCCACTCTAAGGTCTGTTTACCCTGATAATGGGGACTGCCCAGCCGGCCCTATAAGTGCCAAGCGGAACACCCCCAGTGGAGCAGATGGTATGCTTCATATATAAGCTGTATGGGATTATCTTTATGATAATTGGAATATTCATCTGCTGAATATGTTACTCCGTTGATAGTAAATGCTTTGATTAAGGGGAACTCTTTTACATGAACACCCCATATAACCTTAAGTGCTGCGAAACCGAGGGACAGTTGGGGAAGCCTTATGTATTTGCTGTCTCAGCTTCCCCTCCCAGCTTTTATCGCTGTTAATAAAAACATTAGGTTAATTAGCAAGAGAAAGAGGAAAGGCAAAGGACAGAATCAAGGGACTGGTCATAGCAAGGTGGAAAATTTTAAATAGTTTTTAAGAAATAAGGTGAATAAAGCAAATATCATTTGGAGCAAGACAAAGGAAAAAGGGAAGAATCATGGGATTCAACCCAGCAGAATGGAAAGCTTTAGATGGTTATTAAGAAATGGGATGAATAAAACAGATATTGATGGGGTTAAAACAGAGATTTTAGTATAACACTATTTAGGTTGGGCAGGCCAAAGGGACCTTTTTCTGGTTCCCCCCCACCCCAACATAAAGGGTCCCAAACAAGTATATTCTATTTACCCCAGTTTGGAGAAATTTAAAAATCTGAAGGCAGAGATTACAATGAGTAATGTGACTAGTAATTGCTTGGGGCATTGGGTAGATAGATTAAATGAGCTAAAAATTGACAAAGGGCCAGGGTCCCTTGGCTTCATCCCTGGGCAAGACCCAAAGCCTTTTGCACAAGAGTGGGTAAAATGGTCAGGAGGTGGAGAAGGAAAGTTCCCAGGATTTCCTTGATATGGGACCCTCTTGGACTGTGGTCCCAAATACCAAAACCCATTGATAAAGCCCTGATGCAGTTGAGAGAACATAAACATGTAAGGGTTGAAGGATTTTGAAAGTTGGAATGTTTAAACAAGGCTTTATGTAGGGGCACCTGGGTGGCTCAGTCGTTGAGCGTCTGCCTTCGGCTCAGGTCATGATCTCGGGTTCCTGGGATCGAGCCCCGCATCGGGCTCCCTGCTCAGCGGGAAGCCTGCTTCTCCCTCTACCACTCCCCCTGCTTGTGTTCCTTCTCTCGCTGTGTCTCTCTCTGTCAAATAAATAAATAAAATCTTTAAAAAACAACAACAACAAGGCTTTATGTAAAGAAGTCATGTCTCCTTTACCTGAATGTTTTATGGTAATGAATTATGTCTGGCGTGGGGAACACTTTGCTCTAGTATTTTAAAACCAAAACCTGTTAAATAAGGTCCTAATGGAGGCTACAGTTGGGAATGTAAGGTGAAAGTTTGTGAGAATTGGTGTGTTTGAACAGGTTTTTACCTGATTGTATTAGGGAGATGGACCTTATATCTGACTGGGGAATATTTCCTTTACCTATTATTGTAAAATAGAAGTCAGGTAAATGCACCTTTCAATATTAATTGGATACACTAAAGGGGAACCAGTAAGATTGCCAATCCCAGACAGTGTAGAAGTCCCAAGTGCTCGTATGGACAGATTCTCTGTGCGATAGTGGATTGTAGTGTACCATAGACTGGGGCTTATGGCAAAAGCCTGTGAGTGCCTCCCGGCAATGACTTACTGGACTTTGGACTAGAGAATTCCCACTCGAAGGGTAATTATTGCCTTGCTAATGGACAGTAATTGAAACAACTACTGTGACTAAAAGTCATAAAAATAATCTTGAAAACTGAAATACTCATGATGTCTTGCACAATGTCAGATAACACTTCAATAGGTAGGGCAGTGCCCAGAAGAGTTCTGTAATAAAATGGAAATGCAAGGAGGAGCTACTCAAGGGAGCCTCTTTCCCCCTAAGACTGACTTGGGAGCTGTGTGAGGAGCTGCTGGATTCTGATGTCACATGGGCATTGTCCTATAAACAGCTTATAACTGACCCAACAAAGAGCTACTTGGTTTGTGGATGGCAGTTCCAAGGTGAACTTCCTCTTTGGAAGGCCACCATTCTGGTTGGAGGAGGTAAAGACAAATTAACTTAGTGGGCTGAATTGCATGCTGTTTTCCTAGCAGCATGGATGAATTGAACAGTGGTAAAAGCCCCTGTGTTTGGGTTTTTACTGTTTCATAGGCAGAGGCCAGTGGCTTGGCCATATGGCTGTGCAGAAGAACAGTGGAAACCCGGCCTGTTAAAGGGATGCCCACCTAGGGCACAGCCCTGTGGAAATCGCTGCCGGAATTTGAAGTGTGCATTAAGGTAGGACATGTTGATGCTCATCAGAAGAACCCTTTTCAGGTTTGTAAGGCAGTTGGAATCAACAGGCAATATCCCTGTGTGCTTGTTTGAGGTGGTCACCTGGGCCCATGACATAAGTGGGTAATGGGGCATGCAGCAATGCAAAGATGACCGAATCTAGACATAATCCTCTTGTACCTTCTGAGGCACAAAATGCCAGTAAGAACTGTTTTATCTGCAAGCAAAATAGAGATTGTAGATGGCTAGGTGGCCCATTCCCATTGGGAAGGCCCTGCATATAGGTGGCAAATGAGACTGATGCTGTAACCGTGATAGGTTACAAATGGGTCCTGATAGGAGTAGACACTGACTCTGGACTGGACTTTGCTTATCTGACAGTAGATGCAAATGCTCAGAGTGCTAAAGAAGAACTGGAAACAGAAGATAATTGTAACAGTTTGGATGGCTAGACCAAGGAATATACAGCTCATAGCGTCCAACCCATGGGCAGAGAGATGTCCTCCTCAGAGTACTAGTTTAATAGAGAAGTGAGCGGGCAATGAAAACATTGGTTGTGTAGAATGGGAGGTAAAGACCTGAACGTATGGGTTACGTTCATGAGCTCATGAGAGTGCTCTCATTCATCGTGAGGTGGGGCTAAAGGAGTGGCCCCATCAGGCAGAGTCCTCTTTTTTTCTGGTGGATCTGGGGGGAGGGGGTGGCAAAGGATGCTGGGATGACTCTGCAGTTCTTACCAAGGGAGGAGTATCTTCGTGTAATGACTGTACTTTTTCTTTCTTCACATCACCTCAACTTTTTTCTTTTGTGCTTGATACACTGGTCATAGGACCAGGGCTGCATATACAAAGTGCAGAAAACAGGGATGATTCCTTAGCAAGAAACTGTATTTTTAAGCTTGGGTTAGAATCCTAAGGGCCTGATGGGGTGGGTTGTGCCTTCGCCTTATCTGGCAAAATTGAGGTTAAGAGTGAATGCCACTCTATTGCTTGGTGGTAAGAATAGCCTAGTGGTTCTATATCTATATAACCTTTCCCCAACTGAATGGAGAGGACTGAGGGGGAGGTGGTACCTACTAGACTCTTATTGCTGTTTGCAGTCTAGGTCAGCACAGTAGCCGAACCTGATGTCTCTTCCAAAGCGGGAAGAGTTGGGGTATAAGTGGAGAGAAGGAGCAATAGTAGCTGAGGGTAAAGGAATGAATAAATGGGTTGGGTAATGAGGGAAATCCGATGTTAACACCTCAAAAGGGGCTCAGAGTAAGATCTCATCTCTGTTATACCAGATGCCTGGCTGAAACTGTGTTTGCCTACACCACTCCTGCTTTTGTCACCTCACAAGATTGGAAGCCTGTGAACATGAGTGGCCTTGCCTGGAAAGCATTTTCATGTGAGATGATGATGGACTAGTGCAAATATTAATGACTGAATGGCATTCTAATGTGTCAGTATCTCTTGAGTTGTATATCTTTTTGCTTTAAGAGGGTCTGTGGCCAGAGACCAACGTGGGCTGTGAAATAATATAAAAAATATATATTGGTCTCTGACCCTGGTTGGTGGCACAGAGCTCCTAAAGTCCTTGAAATTTCCAAGTGATTAGAGCATTGGGAGCATCTTGTGCTCTAATATAGTTAACTTTTGTGTCTGTGATATTTTCACCATACTTCTTTTAAAAAATTTTTTTTTTTAGATTTTTATTTATTTATTAGAGAGAGGGGTACCTGAGTGGCTCAGTCAGTTGCACGTCTGCCTTCAGCTCAGGTTGTGATCTTGGGGTCCTAGGACCGAGCTCCGCTTCAGGCTCTCTGCTTGGCGGGGGGCGGGGGGGGAGTCTGCTTCTCACTCTTCCTCTGTGCTTTCTCTCTCTCTGTCTCTCTCTCAAATAAATAAAATCTTTAAAATAAAAAAAGAGTGAGCGAGCATGAGCGGGGTGGCGGCAGTGATGGTGGTGGAAGGACAAAGGGAGAGGGAGAAGCAGATTTCTTGCTGAGCAGGGAGCTCGATGCAGGGCTCAGTCCCAGGACCCTGGGATCATGACCTGAATCAAAGGCAGATGCTTAACTGACTGAGCCACCCAGGTGCTCCTCACCATTACTTCTTACAGAGAAGTGAGATGGGCTGTGGGGCTGAATTGGGGGGTAGTTTTCAGGGACTGAACTCTTAACTTATAGGGTCTGCTCTAATTCCCATTAATGTTGGAACTGAGTTGTGGGACAGCCAGTTGGTGTTGGAGAATTGGTTGGTGTGTGTCGGGGGGAATCATACATCTGGTGTTAGGAGTATTGTATATATGAATAAAGGTAGGAAGAAGTGGAATTTTTCCTAGACAGAAACCTATTTAGATTCTGTCTTTATGCTTCTCTGTTATCAGAAAGTCTTTCAAATTTTGTTTGGTTATTCAGAATTTGATTGGATTGTCCATGGGTGCTAAGCTCTGTATCACATTATTCTGATTTTACACACACACACACACACGCAGGAATTGGAGGACCAAATGTATCAAATTCTTGTTTTGCCAAGTGACACCATTAGGACCCCTATCCTCCAGTTATTTGTTGTCATGGTCATTTCATGACAGCACCAAAAAATTAGGAAGTACATAATTTTAGAAATAAGGACAATTCTGTAGATTAAATATATTTAGCTTTATGGAAAACTTGTAATCTTGTCCTTCCTATTTTCATTTCACTGTGGACTGGTAAAAACTTTATCATGGATCAGTATTGGGGAATCACTGCTATATTAGATTAAATTTCATATGTACTTAGTTACTTCTAGTTTCTTTCTTGTCTCTCTGTTTTCATTATGGTAACTTTAAGACTTGTTTGCATTTGTTCTTTTAGAATAGTTGTGAACAGATGAGTTCTTTAGCATACAAAGAGGACATTAATTTATATTGAATAACTCTAGGAAAGTCCGAATTTGCATGTGACTCGAGCTTTAACCTCTTTAGCTGCTGCTCTGTGTAAGTAACATGGGCAGAATGTTTTCACTGTTAGTTAACAGGTGGAGTCAGCCTTCATCCTTTCAAAGGTCCAGAGCTCACTACCAGTGACTTGAGTGATGTCAAGGAAAAATTGCATAGCTTTGTCAATACTTCATATTTCCTTTCTAAAGGGGCAGATAGGGGTTCCTGGGTGGCTCAGTTAGTTAAGTGTCTGCCTTCAGCTCAGGTCATGGTCCTGGAGTCCCGGGATCAAGCCCTGGGCCAGGCTCCCTGCCCAGCAGAGAGTTTCTTTCTCCCTCTCCCTCTGCTGCTCCCCCTGCTTTTGTGCGCGCGCTCTCTCTCTCTCAAATAGATAAAATCTTAAAAAAAAAAAAAAAAAGGGCAGTTAATTTGTAGTATCCTTCCTTTCTACGTTTATTGTGATACTGCTAAGGATAAAGATACACTTTGGAAAACATTCTTAGGTTTTAGAAAGTGATATGTTAGGGAAGTTGATTTGAGGGCCTTTAAGTTCATTGCAGATGTATGTATGTTTTTCTGAAAATGAACTCTCAGCCTTCCATTGTATGTTGTGAAGAAAACTGTGAGAGGCAGAAACATAACACTGACATAATTTGATACTCTTTAGTTGGATAATCTCGCTGGAATGTGAAAAGAACTTTAATTGCTTTAAACCACAAGGTGGTGAACTGAAAAGGAGTCCTTTTAAAAACAGTGCAGCTGTGATTTCCTTTCTACTAAGGTCCCTCATTTACCTCATTTATTTATTACTATCAGCCTTTATTTTCTACTTCCTCCATCCATTTTGTTGTGTCCGTGTTATTTTCACCATACTTCTTAACAGAGAAGAAAGATTGGCTATATGGAACTGAGCATACAGTGAGTTTAGAAAGCTGGTTCACTTTGTGATCAAACCTAGGTAGGACTTCTTCTCTTGGCTTCTCGGCTTCCATAGGGCAGAAATCAGAGGCAACTCTTCATGCTCTGGATAATATTACCCTGTTCCAAGTCAACACTTCAGAGTAAAGAAGAACTGGAAAGATTCCCTACGTCTTCATTCCTCTCACCCTCACATTCTCCCCACCAATCAGTATCTGCCATGAGACCATCAGCACCAGTCTCATGCCCTTGATTCTTGTTTACACCAGTCTCCACAAGCATCTCAGGACTTTGAGGTTATCTCTACTCTCGCAGAGACAATCCCAAATCCTTGGCCCTCTTTTTGTCTTTAGCAGGCATCATTTTGTGACATGCTACATATTTTACTTTGTCTTCTTTTCAGTAGATTGTAAGTATAATGAGGCCCTGGATTTTTGTCTGTTCATTGCTGTAGAGAAACAGTGATCAGCAGTAAGTACTCAAAATATTTGTTGAATGAATGTAGTAAATAATTGAATTAAAGTGTGTGGTTGTGTCTTCTGAGGAGGGAGAGATCAAGACAAATTCAAAGCAGTCTTTTCTCATTTGCTTCTCTAGTCTTTTATATATTTTATTAGATGGTTTCTTTTCAAGGCACCTCATTTTCCATAGTAAACACTGTGAATGAATCAGGGTATTAGCCTATTATTTGCATTTTAACATCATCTTTTTCTTTTTAACAAAAAGAAAAATTCTCAATATAGGCACATTAAGTTACTGCTAACTCTAGTTCTCATCTTACTCTATGTGGGATGTTTTGTTTGAGTGTACCAGAAACTTTTCCATGCACAAATAATCTTCATTTATTCTGATCATCTTTGTTTTTATAGGGCTTTGCAGCATCTCTTAGATATTTACTAACTATTAGTGGATAATCAGTTGCACACAGAGTGTCATGGCTTGCAGCTGTGGTTTGAGGAGTTTTTAGCCTGCACAACTTCATTCCAACCTGCACAGCAGCTACCTGTTTCTGGAGTTGGGATACTTGAGAAGACATTTCGTCTTTCACATACCTTATCTTTCCAGACGCTAGGAGAAACACCAGTTTTATTCTTCGAAAGAAACAGACCTACTGGTAAATTCCTAAAGTACATTGGGGGGGAAAGGGAATATGCTACCATAGTGTTTCCAGAATCTAACATATATTGACCTTGGCTTGCATACTGCTGTTACAATGAACCTTTTCACTTCCAAAAATCATTTCAAAGCATATACAGTGTGTTTTTCTTTCATTGCATTAAAGATTTAACATATTTCATCTTTATCCTGGTCTATCTGGGGGAGTGGTAAACAGAAGATGTGATCCCATGAAATCTTTAGCAATCTTAGGCATTTTTGGTTAGTTCAGAAGGTACCTAAGAAGAAAGCCTACAATGAGAGAGCCTTAAGAAATCTGAATTAATACATTATTTGCTGCAGATCATTTAGGGTTGGTTGTTAACACAGGTCTACCCTGAATTATCTTGATATTTTACATGGAATCCAGCATAAGGTAACAATTTAAACTTCTTTTGGCACTGTGAGAGTGCCTATCTTATCACACTTTACCTAGCACTAATTATTGTTAAAAATTTTGGTTTTTATCATTTGGTAGAAGGAAAGTGTTTTGATTGCTTTTGTTTGTGTAGTCTCTTTGGTTAATTAACTTTACTTCCAGTGCTTGCCTTGACCTGAGTGGCACTTAATTTTAGATGTTGGAACCACTTGGAAAGAAGAGCCACAGTGTGCTCTTTATATCCCTAAGGATTTTTACCTTCAACCTTTGCCCTTTCTGATAAGATTTTGCTGGGTGTGGAAACAATAGCTAAGGGATTAGGAATAAAACAAGGCTGTAACTGCAAAGAAAAGAAACCTAGGGTCATTAGCTTTGCCTATGGACTCTCACACCCAAGCCCAAATCCCACTCCTCTCCAGTGAAATACGTAGTCAAAGGTTATCAAAGAATCAACTGATATGTCTTGCTGCATTTATCTACGAATGCATTTAAAAAATCTCATTTTGGGGCACCTGGCTGGCTTGGTCAATGGAACATGCAGCTCTTGATCTTGTAAGTGTGAGTGCCATGTTGGGTGTAGAGATTACTTAAAAACAAAATCTTGAAAAAAAACAAAAGTCTTATTTCAAAAAGCATATATAAATTATGAGAGGGCATATATACTCATTTAAAAAGGGCAAAACAGAAATGTATTAAATAGAAATAAAAGCATCCATTTCTTCCTTTACCCTTTTATCCCACCCTCCTGTGGTACAAATAGGAATTTTTAGAAAAAATTATTTCAGTGAGAGATAAGAGCGTGTGCGTGCACACGTGTGGCATTATGGGGGGCAGAGGAAGAGGGAGAGAGAAACCCAAGCAGACTCCCCACTGAGTGCAGAGCCAGATGCGAGGCTCTATCTCACGATGCTGAGACCAGACCCCAGCTGAAACCAAGAGTTAGGTGCTCAACCGACGGAGCTACCCAGGCACCCCTGGAATTTTTTTTTTTTTTTTTAAAGAGAGAGAGAGAGTGTGTGCACCAGGGGAGGGGCAGAGAGAGAAGGAGAGAATCCCAAGCAGACTCCATGTGTTGAGTGTGGAGCCCATGTGGGGCTAAATTGATCCCATGACCCTGAGATCATGACCTGAGCCAAAACCAAGAATCTTGACGCTCAACCAACTGAGCCACCCAGGTGCCCCAGGAATTTACTTTATAGGAATTTCATCTTGATAGTGAATAGAATTTAGTGGCATCTCGGTGCCAGTGAGGCTTTAGTTTAAGCTCATTCTATAAACTCCAAGAGGGAGCATATAAACTCCAAAAATGTCTGTTTTGTTTATGTCTGCTTAGTGTGTTGCCTGACAAATGATAGGTGTCAAGTCTTTGTTGACTCACAGATTTATTGTAGGGCAAGAAAAGGAAAAGAATTGAGAGAATCTTAACAGAGCATCCTCTGGCCACAGCTTTGGGTTACTAAATTTATGGACTAGTGCAGTGGTTCTCAGTGTCGACTGCACCTTAGACTGTCACCTGGAGAGCTTTTACAGAATACCAATGCTTGGGCTCCACACTCCAGTGATTCTGATTTGATTGGTTTAGGGTGAGACCCCAGCATCAGTACGTTAGAGTCTTCCCTTAGGATGCCTGCAGCAGTGATGGAGAACCACTGAACCACAGACCGTTGTTGCTTATTGAATGTTAATTGAGATCTGTGCTTTCCTTAATTCTTTGAAAGTCCTTTGTGCTTTGAAGGACACATTTTTATAGAGAATATTGTCCTTATGTTTCATTATATTAAAAATATTTTGCATTTCTTGATATACAACATATATATTCAGCACACGGATATTCAAAAACTTACTTGTATATTAAGATAATCATTTCTTCCTGATGCTAGAAAATACATTCCCCTCATCTTTGGTCCATGACATTTTATATGGTTATTTTATTTTTTAAAGGCCCTTCAATCCTAATGGAATATGGGCATTTGGCAGTAGAGAAAACACATCATATTAACAGTTTAGCAAAAATATATGTATATATTTTTTAAAGATTTTATTTATTTATTTGAGAGAGAATGAGAGAGCATGAGAGGGGGGAGGGTAAGAGGGAGAAACAGACTCCCTGCTGAGCAGGGAGCCCAATGCAGGAATCGATCCTGGGACTCCAGGATTATGACCTGAGCCGAAGGCAGTCGCTTAACCAACTGAGCCACCCAGGTGCCCCCAAAATATCTGAATTCTTATGCAGTATTCTCTTTTCGATGTCAAAGTAAGTGACTCAGCTTGTTTATTCTGTAATATTCCAGTCATCAAAAGTATTAACATGTTCAGCTGATGCAAATAAAAAATAAAAGCAGTTTAAATAACTACATCCTATCTAAATTATTAATTTCATGTTTGGGACAAAAATCAGAGGAATAGAATAGTTAATGCAACCTTTACTTTGCTATAAACCTTTTTTTTTTTTTTTTTAAGATTTTATTTATTTGTCAGAGAGCACAAGCAGGGGGAGTGGAAGAGGGAGAAGCAGGCTCCCCGCTGAGCAAGGAGCCCGATGCGGGACTCGATCCCAGGACCCTGGGATTATGACCTGAGCTGAAGGCAGACGCTTAACCAACTGAGCCACCCAGGCGTCCCTAAACCTTTTTTTTTTTTTAAAGTGTGTGTATTCTTTACCTTTCTCCTTTCCTTGTCCTTCCCCAGCTTTTCCCCAAAGAAGAAATTATGTTATTTGTAACAAACTTAACTGCAGGAATAACTGTCAGAATAACTAGTGGTGATTAGCAGTTTTAAAGTTAAATCATAAATAGTGCAACATTAGTGAAGTGTGGTATAAATAAATTTGTAACAATACTTCTTAACTATGGGTTCCTTTTATACATTTTTATTTTTTACATACCTATTTTCAAAATCACTATTACACCTTGCTTATATAATCAGAATCTTGGCAGGTTGCTTCAGGAAGAGCATAACCAACCCTGAACATAAGTATGGTTATTTGAAAAGATACTAGATTTTGTGCCAAGTTAAACTATGCAGATATTAAGGAATGATGGGTTACATTAATAATGAGAAACCCAACTAATGCTTGTCTTTGATTAGACCTTCCTTTTCTACCAATAATGTAGGTGATAACTTGTTTTAATGTCCATTCACTCCTAGAAAATCTTTATAATGACTTAAATAAAATATAGTCTGGAAGATAACTTGTTTTAATATCCATTCACTCCTAGAAAATCTTTATAATGACTTAAATAAAATATAGTCTGATACAAAGACGTGAACCCAGTTGATATGCAGAAAATGCTTACTAATAATGATGGAAAATGCATACCTTTCTGTATATTTTCATGTATAAGCAACAGCATTTGTTCTGCTATTGCTGAATTATTATTTTATTAGTAGGCCATGGCTTTGTACTGCTTGCTAAAACTTAAACTCTGTTCACTGGTTTGAAATTTGAAGGCCATACACTAGGTTCTAAAATGGAATTTACTTTTTCATAAATCAGTCCAAAAACAGTCTAGTACATTTGCATTTTCCACTATCTTTCTGAGGTATATTACTGATTAGAAATATAAGAGAACCGTCTAGTTAGTTTTTTTTTTTTTCCCCTTTTGTCCAGTTCGTAATTAAGCTCATTTGGTCAACCTAGGGCATTTTGAAAATATTCTGTAGAAAGAAGTCTAATCTCTTAGAAAAGTAATTGAATTAAAATCTTTTCTAGTCACATTCTTAGTTGTAGATAGATTTTATATGTGAGTTTATTTTTATATTTAGACAATATTTTCCCATGGTAGACTATTAAAACAGTACAGGAGCATATAAAGTGGAAAAATAACAGTTCCTTTGTTCCACCTAAGGAAAATCCACTGTTAACCATTTCTTGTGTGTACTTCTTGAAGTTCTACACACCATATCTATTTTTTCCTTTGAAATGCACATGTGCCTGCACATACACGAAGCCATACTGTGTACCATGTGTAAATAAATGTGTTATTCTTGGGGCGCCTGGGTGGCTCAGTCAGTTGAGCGACTGCCTTCAGCTCAGGTCATGATCCTGGAGCCCCGCATAGTATCGGACTCCCTGCTCGGTGGGGAGTCTGCTTCTCCCTTTTCCTCTGCTCCTCGCTGCTTTATTTATCTTAAATAAATAAAATCTTAAAAAAATGTGTTATTCTTTTTTACTGGCTGCAGAAATTTCTATTGTATGGAACTTTAATAAGGTATTTAAGTGATCCCATTTTAATAAACATTTAGATTTTATTTTGTGATTTTGCTATTCCAGTAAATTCCTGGTAGATACCGCTTCATAATTATGTGGCCGTATATAGAATAGATCCATAGAGGTATCACTGGGTAATTATAAAACATCAAATCTTGTGGTATAGGTATGTACTTTAATAACTTGACCAAATGTTTGGTGGATTGCCTTGTTTTGGAATCTTTCTCATAAAATTGGAATTCATAAGCAATATTTAGTTTACTACTTTTAAGTTAATGTAGGGGAGTAGTTCCAATTAATTAAGGTTTTACCTTGGGAAATGGATTGTGTCTGCATATATAATAGATAAATACTCAGAAGAAGTGACAGTGCTTGACCATCACTGTATTTCAATCCAGTAATAAGTTATTATATACATACTCATTTGTATGCTAAGCATTTGATATATATTCTTTTAATTTCCTGAGCAGTTGAGTGAGATTGGTACAGTGTTCTTATTTAATGTTAGAAGAGACTGATGATTAGAGAGGTTGAATGCTTTGCCCAAGGCCCCAGAACTGGCCACATGGAAACTATTCTTAAATGTAACTGTCCATTGAACATTACATCAGAAACTAACTATGTACTGTATGTTGGCTAATTGAATTTAAATAAAAAAAAATGTAACTGTAGGATTCCTATTTCCTGTTTTGTCGTTGTATTCCTTCCAATAAAACAATATTTTCAGTCATTAAGAACCCAGTGAAAATATAATGGAAGAAAATAAAACCTGCCTCTGATTCTTGAAATGAAAGCTGCCATCTTCCTACCACCTCCAACTTTTTGGATTCATGTAAAAAGTGTTGTACAGTGTATTACAAATAAATAGAGTAAATTAAGGAGAGAAAATTTAATTTGGAATCACATTATGCTTCATGCTATAATAAAATCTCGTTTATCCTAAAGATAATTTACCCAATATCTCTAGCCATCTCTTATTCAACCGAAAAACAGAAATGCTTCCAGGAACCACCCAGGTGCCCCTGACCTTTCTTTTGTGAACAGGAATCCCTGTCTTGGGTTCCTGGGTAGCTCAGTCGGTTGACCAGCCAACTCTTGATTTTGGCTCAGGTCATGATCTCGATTGTGGGATCGAGCCTCTCACCAGGCTCCATGCTCAGTGCAGCCTCTTGCCAGGCTCCATGCTGGAGATTTTCTCTCTCCCTCTGTGCCCCCCCCCCCCCCCCCCCCCCCCTAAAAAAAAAAAAAACAAAAGGGCAAATTACGCTGGATAAATATGTAAAGCATTGACATACCTAAACTGTTGGATATGATATGTTCTTAACTTTTAACTTTTGTGAAGGGCCCTTTTCACTGAAGTATTGTTATTGTTGAAGTTCACAGCATAGTCTATTTAGTGTTGCAGATTCTCAAAAATGAAAAAGATTGATGGTGACTCAAAAGTGTACACATGTGACTGGGCAGAAGAAAACCTCTGTATCTGTGTTGCTGTAGGACTTTTTTGCAATTAGCTTGCAGATTTTGATTCCCCTCCTCAGAGTGTTGTGATTGCTCTGTACATTCTATAAATTATTTACACCCTGATGCTACTAAGTGACTACATTAATGGCACGTCTGACTCCACATGATATCAAGAACTTTAATAATTCATTACTTATTACAGCTACATCCCTGTAAGTTAGCATGCGTGGGAGCGGAGTTTACAACACATTGAGATAAGGCCTTCTCTGAGATCTTTACTCTCCAAGCATCATGTCCATAAATATTCAGATATTAGTGGTGTTTAAAAATAAAGGATTATTGACTGTTACAAAGCTAGACTCTTAGGTTTTGTTTATCAAGCATTAGATTACTTCAAGTTTTTCAGTACATTTTAGGGATATTCAAGTTGAAAATATTTGGAAGACAGTTCTCCATTTCAGGACTTTCGCTTAAAAAAAAAACCCAAAACCTGACAAACCAGCATTAGCTTATGCAAATTAAATGGAATTAATGCTTTGCCACTGGGAAGAATGGTGAGAGACTTTAAGTATCCAAATTCTTAATCTAAGAGTTTTATTTATTTTTAAAAGATTTTATTTATTTGACAGAGACACAGCGAGAGAGGGAACACAAGCAGGGGGAGTGGGAGAGGGAGAAGCAGGCTTCCCGCGGAGCAGGGAGCCCGATGTGGGGCTCGATGTGGGGCTCGATCCCAGGACCTTGGGATCATAACCTGAGCCGAAGGCAGACGCTTAACGACTGAGCCACCCAGGCACCCCAGTCTAAGAGTTTTACATCTGATAGTCAAAGTCTTCCAGTCTTAGTCTTCTTCAGCCTTTTTGAAGTTCTTTATTATTTTTTTATTTTTTATTTTTATTTTTTAAAGATTTTATTTATTAGAGAGAGAGAGAGTGAGAGAGCACGAGAGGGGAGAGGGTCAGAGGGAGAAGCAGACTCCCTGCTGAGCAGGGAGCCTGATGCAGGACTCAGTCCCGGGACTCTGGGATCATGACCTGAGCGTAAGGCATTCATTTAACCAACTGAGCCACCTAGGCACCCTTTATTTTTTATTTTTTAAAGATTTTATTTATTAGAGAACACACATGAGAGAGCACAAGTAGGGGGACCAGCTGTGGGAGAGGGAGAAGCAGGCTACCCTCTGAGCAGGGAGCCTGACGAGGGCCTCAGTCCCAGGACCTCGAGATCACAACCGGAGCTGAAGGCAGACGCTTAACCGACTGAGCCACCCAGGCGCCCCTTGAAGTACTTAAAAAAAAAAAAAAAAAAAGAGGAAGGGCATGGTTATGGAAAGCAAGGGTGTGTCTGTGCACTCCCATATATGCACATGTCATGATTAAATTCCAGAGGGAAATTTAGGTATAAAAGAATGCATACATTTCTAGGGAGGAGGGGGAATGGTTAAGTCAATGTTGAATCTATCTTTAGTTTTCCAGTGACTCTGAGTACTTAAATACTGCTTTCCAAAAAGACAAAAAGGTTACTAAAGTTGACAATTTGTAACCCTAGTACTTAGCACAGGGCCTGGCACATGGTTCAGTAAATGTTTATTGCATGACTAGCTGATGATCAGATCAATCCATATAATTTTAGACACCTGGTATTTTGATAACTCAAACAACTATACAGATTTTTACTATAGTAGTTTCCCTTCCCCCATATTCACAGGAGATACATTCTGAGACTCCCAGCGGATGCCTGAAACCATAGATAGCATTGAACCCTATATATACTATGTTTTTTCTTATACATACCTATGATAAGGTTTAATTTATAAATTAGGCACCATACAAGACATTAACAGCAATAATAAAAAACAATTATAACCATATACGGTAATAGTTATATGAAAGTGGTCTCTCTCTCAAAACACCTTACCATACTGTACTCACCCTTCTTTTCTTGTGATGATCAAATGCCCATGTGATGATCAAATGCCCATGTGATGAGATGAAGTAAAGTGAATGATGTAGGCGTTGTGACCTAGCGTTAGGATCATCTGCTTCCAGAGCAGGGTTGACTGTGAGCAATTGAAACCATAGAAAGCCAAACTGTGGATAAGGGGGAGTGGGGGAACTACCGTAGTTGCTTTCTATGATAGTGCTACTTTGGGAGTGTATTGTAGTTCACTGTTAGTGTTTTTATTTATTTATTTATTTATTTGTTTAAAGATTTTATTTATTTATTTGACAGAGAAAGACACAGTGAGAGAGGGAACACAAGCAGGGGGAGTGGGAGAGGGAGAAGCAGACTCCCTGCCGAGCAGGGAGCCCGATGCGGGACTCGATCCAGGGACTCCAGGATCATGACCTGAGCCGAAGGCAGTCGCTTAACCGACTGAGCCACCCAGGCGCCCTCACTGTTAGTGTTTTAAAATGCCACCTAATGTGGATATGGGGTTCTGATCTCTGAGGCATATATTCTTTTTTTTTTTTTTGTCCATAATCAAAACTTTATTGAAAAACTGAGACCAGGGGCTCCTGGGTGGCTCAGTCGTTAAGCTCTGCCTTCGGCTCAGGTCATGATCCCAGGGTCCTGGGATCGAGCCCCGCATCGCGCTCCCTCCACGGGAGGCCTGCTTCTCCCTCTCCCACTCCCCCTGCTTGTGTTCCCTCTCTCACTATGTCTCTCTCTGTCAAATAAATAAAATCTAAAAAAAAGAAAAACTGGGACCAAAATAGATCACCATTGTGTACCTTACAAAATTAAACATAATTACATTATTTTGGTAGATTAACTGGAATTGCTGAACTGATGAGGCTTTCTGCAGTACAACACAAATTCAGGAGGTTGTGTGGATCATTAGTGTTGCTTTCTTCTCAATGAAGAACACCCCTCTGTGAGTCTGACCTTTCCTCCTGTTGGCTGGCACAACACTGTTGAACAGCCTACCCAAGTAACCACCATCTGAGCATGGCTGAGCACCGCGGTGATCTTGTAACAACGTGGACATTTTACTTCCATAAAATAGGAATATGGGCTTTGAACTAGCTGTTTCTTTTTATGTTTTCTCTTTTCCTCTTCCAAGGACGGGTGTAGTAAATCTCTAGCCAAAAGCCTGTTAATTCTTTATCGAGTGCAGACAGTCTGATCTCTGAGGCAACACCCCTAGTGAGCAGCACGCGATTGGGCTTGCAGCACTGGAGGCATATGTTCTTAAGACAGCGTTATCCTGTCGAGAGGCTCCAAAGTCTTTCCAGTATCCTTTGGGTTCTGTCAGAAAGCCTTTAGAGGGGCGCCTTTGTGGCTCAGTTGTTAAGCGTCTGCCTTCGGCTCAGGTCATGATCCCAGGGTCCTGGGATCGAGCCCTGCATCGGGCTCCCTGCTCCTCGGAGAGCCTGCTTCTCCCTCTCCCACTCCCCCTGCTTGTGTTTCCTCTCTCGCTGTGTCTCTGTCAAATAAATAAATAAAAATCTGTAAAAAAAAAAAAAAAAGCCTTTAGAGGTTCTTCAAAGAGATAGAGAAAATCGTACCCTTTCCCCCAGTAGAGACACTGGACAGTTTTCACTGATACTTAATACAAAGTAGGTTATACCATGTGTAAGGTGAGTTAACTTGATTGCTTTAGATTTCTTTAATAATAGTTTTCTTTAAAAGTGATTATCTGGTCATTGACATCCATGAGAGAACTGTAGATGATTATGGTCAAGAGTTACATTGCCAGAGAGATTAGGGTTTGGGAAGGCATTAGAAGCACTGTTATGATTAAAATGAAAGCTCTTAATCTGTAGAAGGGAAGAAGTGAAATTTTAGCAAGCATCAGCTATGGAATTAAATCATACTATGCTAGCCTGCTACATAGATGATAGTTGCCAGACCAGCCACCTTGGAGCAGAATGTGGACTATAGAACTTAAATTACAAGAGCTGAATTTTAGTTGAAATGCCACAATAAGTCTCTTTTCACTTGTATAAAATCCAGTGTTGTTTACTAGCAAGTGTGAGCGGATGAAAGCATCTGAATATAAGGTTTTTATGTGGAGCAAATTCCTATTTTTATCTCTCAAATTTCCCAGTGCATACCCCTCCCTAGTCATGAGTTTTCTTGAGCTGATACCTGGTGCCAGGTATCTTGGAATAAAGGTGTTAGAACTGTTGTGGAAAAGGGATGGTTTCATCTGGCTTTAGTTATCTTATAGTGTAAGTTAAGCTCCTAAATGAAAGTGGCTAAGTTTTACAGATGGACAGACATGAATCTGGCTGAGAGCAAACTGTTCTCTGATAGAGACATCACTCAGACCTGCATGCATCTGTCAGCTGCTCGTGGTGGCGCAGTGAGACACAGTGATCCGTTACGTTTCTCTAGTGTGCCCCTATTGCTAGCCATATTGTAACGTTTAATACGTCACTTGGGCAGACAGCTTGTGTGGGCTGGATTCCACTTCAGCCTTGTAAAGATGCCAGGAAACATCAAGGTGAATTTTTAAAGCCTATTTAAATATTTAGACTCATGACTAATTTCAGTGAAATCTCTGCTATATCTAACAAAGTGCTTGCTAGAAGTGAGATGGAATTTCAAGTTTATGGCTTCCTCACTTACTAGCTACAATCCAACTACCTTGGATTGACAAATTATTAATCTCTCTGCCTGTTTCTGTCTTAGGCAAGTGAGGACTGTAAAAGTATTTGCCTCATAAGGTAGTGTGTGGATTTAGGCAGTTAATATGTATAAAGTGCATAGAAGAGTGCCTGACCATCAATCATCATCATTAACATAATTTGGAGATGGATTTTTCTTCCCCAAAGCTAGATTGCTTTTTTTAGGAAGACCGTATCTCTGTTGAGGATATGGTCAACCTCATTTCTAATATAGAAGCTCACTATCTTGACTTGTGAAATCGATCTTCTTTTATCTACTGCTAAAGTATAATGCAGTACATTACAATATTATATATTACAATATGTTATGTAGTATGTTACTTCAAAAAGTATATTTTTTTCAAAAATATATACAGTGTAGTCCATTACAATAAAAGTATAAGATAATCACTAAAAGGGATGAAAGAACTCTTTAATATTGCTGTGGAATGGTCTACCCAGATGTATTATTAAGCGAAAAGACTAAGGGCAAATTAGTGTGTAAATTATTCTACCATTTTTGTAAAATTTTGCTGGTGCATGCATAAAATATCTGGCAGGCTGCACAAGAAATGGTGTATTTTCATTTGTTGCTTTTGGGGAGGGAAATCGTATGACTGACAGGATGGGAGATTTAAACTTTATTTCTTTTTATACTTTCTGATTATTGAACCATGTGAATATATTCCCTAGTTAAAAAAAAACCCTCATATAAATGAAGAAAAAGTTAAAATAGCTATTTTAAAATCTAGGTATTTATTCATGCTTTGTAAACATTTCTTCTTTTTGTGTGTACTATTCAAATTCACATTTGATAGGGCTTTTAGATTATGTTTTAGTTTTTTTTTTTTTCTTTAAGTCTCTTTTCCAACACTAAATTAAGAATGATCTTTCGTCCTCCATTAGGGATCTGAGTCATAATCGGTTGTCTAACTGGAACATCAGCTTGGAATCTCAAACATTACAAGAAGTGTAAGTTATTTTTATTTGTTTAAATTAAACTCTTAGGGTGGATTTGATGAATTATGAATTTGAGGATGTTTAATCCAGAAATGCTGTCAAAAAAAATTTTTTTTTAAGATTTTATTTATTTATTTGAGACAGATAGAATGAGAGACAGAGAGCAGGAGAGGGAGGAGGGTCAGAGGGAGAAGCAGACTCCCCGCTGAGCAGCGAGCCCGATGCGGGATGCGGGACTCGATCCCGGGACTCCAGGATCATGACCTGAGCCGAAGGCAGTCGCTTAACCAACTGAGCCACCCAGGCGCCCTGCTGTCAAAAAATTGACGGAAAAAATTGCAAAGATATTGTTTAAAAACCTAAACTGTTGTCTTTGGCTTTGCTACTGTTACAGACTCCCCGGGCATTGCGCCATTAGGTTGGTGATTAGTTGCAAACTGTGTAGAAATATTATTCTATCTACTTTCTTGGGATCAAAAGTAAGATTTTTTCCCCCCTTTTCAGAGTAAATAATTTTGCTTGTTTTTTGCCAGTTTCAGCCAATGAAATTCTCTGTTGTGTAAATTTTTTTATGTCTTGACTTGTCTAAGATACAAGCATCATGTCTAAAGCAGAGTAACGTGGGGGTACCTGGGTGGTTAAGTGTCTGACTCTTGATCTCAGGTAGCTATCATTATCTATCCCCAGCGTGGAGCCTACTTAAAAAAATAAGATTTACGTGAAATGAGTGTTTTTGTATTGTCTGTAATGTGGTGGTTAATATAGTTCAATTTCCACTTCACTAAAGTTTTTCCTTTAATACTGAGATGTATTAGTATGTATTTTTTGGAGGCAATTTTCTAAAATACTACTAGTATCAGTTACTGCATTGTGATGTTTTTTTCAGAGGCACAACTATTGAGGCCTGTTTGCCTGTATGCTAAAACGCCAGAACCTTCAGATTTATTTTTCTTTTTAACTTCTTGCTGACAGGGGTAACTTCTTCATGTCTCATTGTCCTTGAATTCCCTCTGTCTCTGCTCCAAATTGACTGGTTTTGATCTGCTGTGCACTGAATAAATAAATTGACAAGCTTATTTGGCTAAAAGAGTAGACACCGAAGAAAGTGGGAAATGCATGAGCTTTATGACATGGACTTTGTAACTTTGGCTGTTTTCTGGGAGGCCTTTTACTTCTGGTTTCTGTAGTCTAGGTTATTGAGGTTGTTTAGTGATTGAAAACCATGTTAATGAAATGTGATTATATTAGATTTGCTACTAAAACATTGGAGACATTATGTTTAAAGAGCTGCTAGGATCAGAGGGTGACATATCATGTCATCTGTAAAATTAATGATAGGTTCCATCTCTCAGGCAGATTCATCTGTTGGATTCAAACAACCCTCTCTAACTCTGAATAACTTAAAAAATATATGTGTGTGTGTATTTTAAAAATTTACTTGATTTATAATTTTTTATCTTATTTACTATAAATGTATAAGGAGATATGGATAGGTTAATTATTTCTTCTTTAAGAAGGACTGAAATTAGCTGTCAGAAAGCAAACTATTCAAGAACATTGCTGAGATTAAAGATACTTGATGTGCAAAATAGTGTTATCAATCATAGATCTACATCATGAAAAAACATTTCTTATTAAAATCTTTAATTTCTCAGTATAATGCATTTAGTCTAATTCATTCTGAGTCATCTGCCTTTTTCAAATTTGGCACCTATCCTAAAGAATAATTATTAGCCAGAAACCAGAACTCAAGAGGCAACATTTCCCCCTCTAAACTTTGAAATCTGTTTTTCCCCTTTGCCTAGGAAAATGAATTATAATGAGCTAACAGAAATCCCATATTTTGGAGAACCAACCTCTAATATTACTCTACTCTCACTGTAAGTAAATCAGATTTCATATCTTTTAAATTATGAATAGTACAGTTTTTAAATTTAATTTTTGTTTTTGGTACCCTTATTGTTGATCCTAATTATTTAACATCCTCATGGCCTGGGGTGGGTCTCTGGCAGTAGCTTCATTACAGTCTTTTTTTTTTTTAGAGTCCATAATATAATCCCAGAAATAAACGCAGAAGCGTTTCAGTTTTACCCTGCCCTCGAGAATTTAGATCTCAGTTCAAATACAATATCAGAAATCAAGACATCTTCATTTCCTCGAATGCAGCTTAAATACCTGTAAGTAGTTTAAACTAGATTTATTTTAAAGTGTATGTTTATTTATTGATACTTATCTTCCCAGAAATCTCTGTTATTTATTGTGATTTTGATATGCTTATGAGAAGCAAATCTGGAGTCAGTTTTTTGGGTTGTTTTTTCTCTCCTATTGTCAGAAAATATTAAGTATCCAGGGTAATTTTTGAGGTTTAATTCTGGGTGTGTTTTACTAACAGTTTTGTAAAATGTAAATAGGATTGGTTTGTTAAAACAGTGGCTTATCCTATATAATGATAATCAGCATGTGTGCTAGTGTTTTTCAAAGCATATTCATACTTACTGTTTGAACCTAAATGAAGTAGGTATTATCCTTATTTTGTAGTTGAAGAAACAGAACAGTTCAATGATTTGTAAAGTTGGGTATAGTTGCTAAGTGGTAGAGCTGGGCTCACTCATAGCCTTTGGGGTAGCTGTCAGGTGGTAGAATATTTTGTTTCACTAAATTTTTTTGTTATCTTGTTCATTTTAGAAATTTGAGTAATAATAGGATAACCATCTTGGAGGCTGGTTGCTTTGATAATTTATCCAGTTCCTTACTAGTGGTAAAGTTAAACAGGAACAGAATCAGCATGATTCCACCCAAGATTTTCAAGCTACCTCACCTCCAGTTCTTGTGAGTAACTAAATAGATGGATTTTAAGAAGATTGTTTTTTCTTTTAAATTATTTTAATTATTATTAGAGCAAATCAGCAAATGTCTGACTGGAAAACTACTTTTGTTAAAGGGAACTTAAAAGAAATAGGATTAAAGTGGTGGAAGGTCTGACATTCCAAGGGCTTGACTCCTTAAGATCTTTGAAGATGCAGCGGAATGGTATTAGCAAACTTAAGGATGGAGCTTTTTTTGGCTTGGATAACATGGAAGAATTGTAAGTACTATGAACTAGAATAGAATGTTGTTAGGAAAGGGGTCAGCCTGGGACTTAGTGCCAAACGGCTAGGGTAGTTGATTTAATTATATGCAAGTACATTAGTTCTTTCTCCCTTCTCTGATGTGAAATAAGTGTATACAAAGCTCTTTAAGCTTTGTTATCAAACTGGTATTTTTTTCATCATTCTTACAAACATTTTGTGTAGGGGCGCCTGGGTGGCTCAGTTAATCATCTGACTCTTGATCTCAGGGTCGTGAGTTCAAGCCCTACGTTGGGCCTCACACTGGGCATGGAGCCTACTTAAAAAACAAAACAAAACATTTTGTCTAAAAATCTTATATTTTCTTAATGTTTGGAGCTGATGAAAATTATCAGGATTTACCTCAAACAGGTACATCAAACTTCTTAGTGTGTTGATTTTATAGATCTGATGTTTTAGACAGTCTTACTACCTTCTAGCAATAAATTTTAAGTAGAGTATACTTACTGGATAGAATTTGTTGGCTCACTTGTATTGAGTGAAAGTATATGCCTCTCTGAGCAAGACCTCATGAAGAGTTTTGGAATCTTCTTGTTGCAATGCCTTGTTTGGAAGCCTATTTTCTCCTTTCTTTCTCTAATTCTGCAGAGAACTGGAGCATAATAACCTTACAGAAGTGAACAAGGGGTGGTTGTATGGCTTGCGAATGTTACAACAGCTCTCTGTGAGCCAGAACGCTGTTGAAAGAATCAGCCCTGATGCATGGGAGTTCTGCCAAAGACTATCTGAACTGTGAGTGTTGGCTGGCATTTCCGTGGCGGCTGGGAGACCAGAGTAGGTTGGAATAAATCACTCTCATAGCCAATAATGAGATCTAACATCCCTCTTTATTAGAAGTTTGTTGAAAACTCTAAATTTAACATGTAAATAGAATGAGAATAGGAAAGTTGAATTAAAATACAATGAATTCCTTACCTTCCATGTTTCCTGTTTTTAGTGATTTGTCCTCTAACCAGTTGACCCGCTTGGATGAATCTGCCTTTGTGGGTCTGAGCTTACTGGAGAGACTGAATTTAGGGGACAACAGAGTCACTCACATTGCTGATGGTGTATTTAGGTTTCTTTCCAATCTTCAGACACTGTAAGTACATCTGTCCTTTTTTTTAAAAACAGTAAAGTAAATAAGGGCACCTGAGTGCTCAGTTGGTTAAGTGTCTAACCTCGGCTCTGCTCATGATCTCAGGGTCCTGGGATCGAGCCCTGCATTGGGCTCCCCGCTCAGCAGGGAGTCTGCTTGTCCCTCTGCCCCTCCCCTCGCTCGTTCTCTCTCTCTCTAATAAATAAATACAATCTTTAAAAAAAAAAATAGTAAAGCAAATTAAAACTGCTAATCAAGCTACACATTTACGTTTATGTTAATATTTTGCAGTTCTTCTTCTATCTTATACTTTGGGGCAAGACAGTCTTATTTGTCTCTATCCCCGCACATAAATCTTATTTATCTTTAGCCAGTTCAATTTGTACTTTAATTCTGAATTTAATCAAATAAACAAAGCATCTCTTACTGTGCCAGTTACTGTGGAATAAAACACAGTTGCTAGTCAAGAATGCATATTTTCTTGTTCCTCTGACCTTGAACTACTATCAGAAAACCGCTACTTCTCATTCAGCAGGATACAGGATGTGTAGTGGGAGCAGCTCTGGCAGGAGCGCTGTTCTTTTCTTTTTTTTAGATTTAATTTATTTGACAGAGAGAGACACAGCGAGAGAGGGAACACAAGCAGAGGGAGGGGAGAGTGAGAAGCAGGCTTCCCGCAGAGCAGGGAGCCCGATGCGGGGCTCGATCCCAGGATCCTGGGATCATGACCTGAGCCGAAGGCAGATGCTTAACGACTGAGCCACCCAGGCGCCCCAGGAGCGCTGTTCATTGTTGCTAATTTGCTGCATGACTTAGAACAGAAAAGACTTATATTTATCAATGATCTGATGTGTGTTAGGTGCTTTCAGAATGCTAGGATATTATTGCTCTTTTCCATATCAGGAGGCTGAGGTTCAGAGAGATTAAAATGATTGTTTAAAGTTACACAACTTGTATTCCCAGCTGGTCTTTCATCCAAGTACTGACCAGGCCTGACCCTGTTTAAGTTTCAGAGATCAGACAAAACAGGCACATTCAGGATAAAGTCACACAGCTTGTAAATGTTTGAGCCAGGAGTAGGTCTGTTTGACGCCAAAGCTTATGTGCTTCTTACCATACTGCCAGATGAACAGGATCACTTAACCTTCCCTGAGTGTCATTTTGCGTGTGTCTTCCCCCAGCAGAGGATGGATATAGGAGTAAATGGTTGCTACAGGCAATATCAACTCTAAAATTCTGGGGTCCTGTAAGTTGGATGTTTTACCCTTGTCATGAAACATAATTGAATGAAGAAGTATTTTAATGAAATATAGTGATTTCAAACATAGAGCAGAATAAGAGAAAAAGGCTAGTTAGTAGAATTTGTAGATTCTTAAGGGTCCTGAATAGGGGACTTTTTGGTCATCAGGCTCAGAGTTGATAAATGGTCTCAGAAAAGAGGCAGGCTCCCAACTTTGGGACCTAGCCATCAGTGAGAAAGAAAGCATGATAATTTTGTGAAGGTATGTATACCTGCACAAGTGTGTGTGATTTTTTTTTTTTTTTAACTTAATGAGGTAGTCTTCCTTCAGATTTGGCCTTGAAAAATTAAAAGTGATTTTTTTTTTCTACATTATTAGAAACCTAGAACAGTTCAAACCCAGGAATTTATATCAAATGCAGCTGCAGCCTTTTGGCAGTTCAAAGAATGGCAAGCAGTTTCTTTCAGTATACCACAGATTATTACTTTTAGTATTAACGTTTAGGAAAGTGATTGCAGAAATTAATGATGGTCTAATGCCACAGAGATGGTTAAGGCAGAATTAGGATAAGATCTGAAAAATTCTGGCTTTAGGCCAATACTCCTGCTAGAATATATACTTCTTAACTCCTGTTGGTCAGTGAGTTCTATTTATGCTATACTCTGGAGGAGGGGGGAAAATCTTGGAATGTTGAGTTGTTTCAATGTTTATTCCTTAGTAAAAGGAAATGAACCTGTTAGCTTTCACTTCAAGTAAAGATACAGATAAAGGGGAAGAGTGATCTCTTATCTCTTTACTGTTACATAACCTAAAAATATATTAATAAAAGAGCTTTGTGTTTTATTATGAGATGACTTAAGCAAAAGTGATTAAATATCTATAACTGATACTTCTTCCAGCAGGACACTGTGTGGTGCAACTGCATTTCCTCTGAGAATGCAGCAGTGGATTTTAAAAGATCCATACTTTTCCTTTTAAAAATAGCAGAGTGATCACTCTAGTGCATGGGTGTATCGGTCTTGCTTCCCAGGGGGGTGTGTTTAATTGCTGTCAAACTGTGAAGCTTTATACTGACATTATTCTTTGTTAGCCATTTTAGGCTTAAGGGCCCACGGGAAGGCTTGGGTCACCCAGAAATCCCATTAGTATAAAATCACATTTGTAAGCCATATCCCTTGCGTCTTGAAATCCCGCTTTTTGCAGGACCATGACTATAATTTTTAATATGCTAACAAAATTAGGGGCTATTAGGTAGGAAGGTTAATACTCTTAGCAGGTTGCTTAATTTATTTATCAAGGCCAGCTTAATTCTTTGCTTATGAGAATCAGTTCTTATTTGCTTATTGCAGATACTCTTTAAAAAGAAGAATCGAATCATCTTCATAAATAACTGTTAAAATAAGGATGAAAATTAGCATGCCATTACCAGGATGATATCCTGTGCTATCATGGTCATTTTTAACTAACATAACCTGTCTTTCTCTGACATTTTTGTAGAAACTTAAGAAACAATGAAATTTCATGGGCCATAGAAGATGCTAGTGAAGCTTTTGCTGGACTTACAAGTCTCACTAAATTGTATGTATTTATAATATTTTTGTATGCCTATATGTGTATTTTCAGGAACCAATTGTAAATGTGATTGGATTATGTCTTTTTGCTATGGCTGGAAAGTCACCCTTTTGATTCACCCACTAAAGGAGGAAGCTTTTTGTTTATTAAGTTTTTTGTTTATCAGTGGCTTTAAATTTTTTTAATTTATTTAGTGGTGGGACACTTTCTATTGAAAGGGCTTTCCTATGGGTACTCCAAGAGGTTATTCATAGAACTAGAATTTCTATTCACGTAAAAGAAATGCACGGAGAAACCAGAGTTGAACCAGTATTCTTTTTAATCATATGAGATTTATGGACAGTTTATCTAGAAAGAGAGGAATTCTCTCAAGTAAGATGTTAGATCTTCTCACCTGAGAATTTCTCCAAAGCTTCACACTTGTCTGAATTTCTTTGACCTGATCTTTTGCTAAGAAGGGAGAGATTGGGACTCTAATCCAATTTCTCATATGAAATCTAGCAGTGCATCACCGGTCCTCATGGCTATTCACAGGCACCTTGTTGAGCTCCAGCCTCTTAATAGAGGCCTTCATTCTGTGCTTTGCATTGGTTGGTAATAAAGGTTCACAGCTTTCTTAAAAAATCCATGTTAAACTTATTTTCACTTTTTATAGGTAAATGTTTGATTTAATGAATTAAATTTTGCTTAGTGGAGAGCTTTATTAGAAAGGTCTGTTTGTATTTCAGAATCTTACAAGGAAATCAAATTAAGTCAATTACAAAGAAAGCATTCATTGGTCTTGAATCCCTTGAGCATCTGTAAGTATTTTGCATCCATTTTGCTCAGTATATAAATAATCTTTGCTATTAGCAGAGGTTCTCATGACCATTTAAAGTGTTTATATAATTTAATTGTAGAAATGGTGACCGGTAATGTTTCATTTCTCTTCATTTCAGCGATTTGAACAACAATGCTATAATGTCTATCCAAGAAAATGCTTTTTCTCAGACTCGCTTGAAAGAACTGTACGTAACTTAAGTTTTTTTTTTGTCACCAGTCATTAGATCATTATCCATGCTTGTGCTTTAAGTGTGATGAATGTGACCCATGTGTTTCCAAAAACACACAGTATAGGCAGGAAAAAAAGAAATGTTAATATTCAGTTACTTTAGTGGCTGGATATAATTTTAAAATAACCCAAGATTGAAAAGCCTAGAGTTTGTGGCACCACGACCCTCTGTTTTGCCTGTGCTTACAGTTAAAGAGACCTTAGCATGGCTCCTTGTGCTTTAAGTATATCCTGTTCCTTCCCCCCCCCCCCATTTATTTTTGGATTATTGGAAAAATGTGTTCCCAGTCTCCTTAGATGGGAACCTTAGGGTGGATTACAGTTAAGGTATTAGGTAATTTGTTGGAGATAATTTAGCAGTTTCAGTATCATCAGAGGGAATGTCTCTAATCTGTTTTTTCAAATTACTAAAATGGTCAAACACTGTTAAATAGTTGTATTAGAAAAACACATATTCATGATTTTTAAAAAATTGCTGTTACTGTTTTAGAGATTTCCCAGGGGGAGGGGTGGTTAGTTGGGCATTGGTATTAATTTTATACTCTGGTGATTTGAATATTGAGCCAGTGTTAAGAATCAGTGGACTAAAACAGTTGATCTCGCCTTGCTTAAAAGCCACTCAAAGGACGGACTGTGGACCAGAACTGGTTCATGATGAGATAAGGAGAGAAATTCATAGTAAGCATTTAGAAACTTTTAGAACAATTTGACATTATTGTGACACTTCTGTTGAATTTTATAGAAGTATTAATCTACAACAGATTGGAAATTATAAAACTGGTCCTTCATCACAAGTAGTTTGAGATGCACTAGAAGTTTGTGAGTTCATACTGCCTAGATTTCAAATTTCTGCTCCATTCTTTACAGCTATGTGACACTGGGGAAATTTAGTCTAAGACTCAATTTCCCTTCTCAAAATGGAAGTTGTACCTCCTTCAGAGTTATGTGAGGATAAAACTAGATAATTTGTTTATTCAAGAAATATTTATTATCCTCTGCTACGTAAGGTACTGTCCTAGATGCTAAAAACACAGTAGTGAACAAGACAAAATCTTTATCCTCATAGCATATTACAATAAATTCTAGTAATGAAGTTAAAGAATAAATTAGTAGATATATAATATCTCATCAGGTAATAAGAATTCTGGAGGAAAATAAAGGTGGGTCACAGGTGTGGAGAGTGGCTGGGATTGCTATTTTGGATAAAGTAGTGAGGGAAGGCTTTTTTTTTTTTTGAAGATAATAGCATTTGAGTCTGGACTTTAGGGGCAAAGCATTCAATACTGGGTGAAGAGCATTCCAGGCACAGAAAACAAGTGAAAAGGCCCTGAGGTAGGAGCTTGCTTCTTATGCTTGAAGGACAACGAAGACCTCAGTGTGGCTGGAAGAGAGCAAGAGGAAAAGGGGTTAGGAGGTGAGGTCAGAGAGTTAAGCAGGAACCAGACCACCTAGGACCTAATGAGTCATGAGGACTTTGGATTTTTTTTTTCCTCTAAATACATTAGGAAACTTTGGAAGGTTTTGAGAAGATGCTCAGCATAGAGGCTGGCACATAGTGAAAGTTGAATAACTAATATTAATAAAATAAAAATGTTATGGGAATCAGTTATTTTCTGCCAGACTTTTAAGTGGCTCTTTTTTGGGGGGGGGGGGCGTCAAGATATTTTGAGTTATTTCTCCTGGGCTTAACTTTTTTTTAAAATTAAAATTTAATTAATTAACATAAAATAATGTATTATTGGTTTCAGAGGTTCAGGTTAGTGATTCATCAGTCTTATACGTAGTGCTCATTACATTACATGCCCTCCTTAATGCCCAGCACCCAGCTACCCCATCCCCCTCCCCTCCAGCAACCCTCAGTTTAACTTTTAAGGGCACATCTTAGTGCATATCAGTATTACCCTTTTTTTGCCCATGATAATCTGAGGGCCACCAATAAAGTTTTAATGCTTATGAGAAGAGCTAAGTGTAAAATGTAATTTAGGTAGTAGGTGAAAGCAAATAGTATAGTTTCAGTCTTCAGTCATTTGGTAATTTGAGAATTGGTTTGAACAAACTGCTAATGGAGGAAACTCTAACACACCTTTTTTTTTTTTTTTTAAAGATTATTTATTTGAGAGAGCGAGAATGAGAGAGAGAGAGTACATGAGAGGGGGGAGGGTCAGAGGGAGAAGCAGGCTCCCTGCTGAGCAGGGAGCCCGATGTGGGACTCAATCCCGGGACTCCGGGATCATGACCTGAGCCGAAGGCAGTCGCTTAACCAACTGAGCCACCTAGGCGCCCTCTAACACACCTTTTTTTACTGAGAAATTGTGATTGCTTTTGGTTTACTTTAAATCGAAGTCATATTTACAATACTGTTATTACATCAAGATTTATTAAAATATATCCTTATGCGTTCTGGTATCCTTCACAGTGCTTTTCATAAATATTGGGGGGGAGATGGGAAAGTTGTATGTAAATTTAAAAATATTTTGCATTAAACTTAAATAATCATGGTAGAAACATTAGAAAACATATAGTTAAAGCAAGAAGGAGAGCAAGTCCCCAGATCCCCACTACTCAGAGACAACCACTATTAATATTTTGGTGTATATCTGTCCACACACTTTTTGAGAGAATGCAGGGTATTCTATGAGGTCCTTGGGGGCCGATTGGTTAGCATGTGAGGATAGAAAGATGCAAAAGAAGCAGAAGTAAAGGGAAGTAATGTGAATTCAGTGGTATCTGTGTCCAGGCACTGTGCTAAAGGCTTTATTTAAATTTTTTTGAGGTAGGCATTCTCAAACCCATTTTCCAGAAATAGAAACTGAGATTTTGGAGACATTAAGTATTTTGCCTAAGGTAAGTAGCAGAATTAGGATTAAGTCCATGTCTCGTGAGTCCAGCTTATACCTAAGACAGCATAAATCAGACCACATCACTCCTCTATTCTTAACCTTCCAATGTCTTCCTTCACACACACGGAGAAAATACTTCAAGTTCTCTTCTTAGTTTGTAAAGCATCTGCATGGCCTGGTCTTCCCTGCCCAGCTCCTTGACCTCGTTCCTGTCACTGCCCCCCCCCCCCCCATGTCCCCTCCCTCAGTGTGCTCTAGCCTCAGTGGCCTCCTTGCTTTTCCTCAAGCACCCTGGGCGTGTCTGCCTCAGGGCCTTTGCATACAGTTTCCTATGTATGCGACACTCTTACCTCAGGTCTTTGTGGGATTTGCTCTCTCACTCCTTTCAGGTCTTTGCCCAAATGCCATCTCTTCAAAGAATCTTTCCCTGACCACTTTATCTAAACTAGTAGCTGCCCTCTCTGTATCTTTGCTTAGCTTTGTTTTTCTTGATAACACTTACTTTCTGACATTGTACTTTGCCTTTATTTGTTTATTGCTTGGCTCTAATGAATGTGTAAGTTCTGTGAGGCCCATATCACCACGGCCTAGAACAGTGTCTCGCATATAGTAGACTCAAATATTTGTCTATCAGTGAATGAATATAACCTAAGAATTCTTAAATGCAAAAGGTAACTTTTGGTCTGATTAATTAAAATAACCCTTAGTCAAATAAGGCTTTTGAGATACCATTGAAGACTGAAACTTCTTTGGAATCAGATTTTAGATACTTAAAAACTAGATGAGGATTTTGGTGATGCACACAAAGCAAGTTACAATGTTCTCAAAATCTTTGCTTTTGCTACTTCCAGGTGGATGGGACATTCATGGGGTCATTAGGAGAAAACCTATCTGATTTTTCCGTTATGTTTTATAGCCCTATCGTAGACAACAAATAAAATTTCACTGGTTCCTAGTTTAAGTTAAGCAGTACACATTGCCACAGGACTGAAATGTTTTTGTAATTGTAATGAAATAATTTGAAAATAATTCTTATGGAATTATTGTGGAATATTCTTGTGGAAAATATCTTCTCCACAACAAACATGTCTCTATGCTGCAATGTATATGGTAAGCTTTCCCCCAAACTTTTCTGGGAAAAATTTTAAACTTCAAAATTGAAAGGAAGGTACAGTTAACGTCCACATTCCCTTTACCTAGATTTACTGCTTGTTAACTTTTTGCTAAATTTGTGCTCTGTCTCTCCCTTCCTCCCGTCTCTCTCTCCCTCTCCATCTCTTTCTGTCTCTCTCTTTTCTCTCCACATACACTACTACTTTGCTTAGCCATTTGATAGTAAGTTGCAGGCATCATGACACTTTGCCCCTAAATATCTCAGCATGTATTTCCCAAGAACAAGGGTGTTTTCCTACATATAACCACTATTATCTCATTCAATTAAATTAACATTGATAAAATAATATTACCTGACATGGAGTCCATACTCAGATATCCCCAATGTCAAAAAATGTTCTTTGTAGATATTCCTTCCAATCAAGAGTGATGCACTGCATTTGGTAATGAGTCTAGTCTCCTTTAATCTAAAATAGGTCCCTTACCCTTGTTTTGCCCCTTTTCTTAATGTTTTGGATGACACTGAAATATTTGAGGAATTGAGGCTGGCGGTCTGAATTTGTCTTGTAGTTTGATTCAGGTTGAACATTTTTTGGAGAGAAAAATGCATGGGTGTGCAGCAGGCTTTTAATGGTGAAGAAGCAGAATGAAAAGTAAACGGTATTTCTTTTCTTCTTGGCTTCTGCAGGATTCTGAACACAAGCAGTTTACTCTGTGACTGCCATTTGAAGTGGTTGCTTCAGTGGCTGGTTGATAATAACTTCCAGCATTCTGTGAATGTAAGCTGTGCACACCCTGAATGGCTAGCAGGGCAGAGCATCCTGAACGTGGACCTGAAAGATTTTGTCTGTGGTTTGTATTTTGTTCTAAAATTCTGTATACTACACATTGTCTTTTTAAAATAATTTTATTATTATTTTTTCATCATGATAAGTGTACTCTTCAATCTCCATCGCCTCCTCCCACCCACCTCCCTCCTGGTAACCATCAGTTTGTTCTTTATGGCTAAGAGTCATTTCTTGGTTTGTCTCTCTCTCTCTTTTTTCCTTTGCTCGTTTGTTTTGTTTCTTAAATTCCACATATCAGTGAAATCTTATGATACTTGTCTTTCGCTGTCTGACTTATTTCATTTAGCATTATACTTTCTAGCTCCATCCATGTAATTGCAGATGGTAACATCTCTTTCTTTTTTACGGCTGAATAATATTCCATTTTATGTATATACCACATCTTTATCCATTCATCTATAAATGGACATTTGGGCTACTTCCATAATTTGACTATTGTAAATAATGCTGTAATAAACATAGGGGTCCATGTATCTCTTTCAGTTCCTGTTTTTGTATTCTTCGGGTACTTTGGTACCTGGATTGTAGGGTAGTTCTATTTTTAATTTTTTTAGGAACCTCCATACTATTTTCCACAATGGCTGCATCAGTTTGCATTCCCACCAGCAATGCAGGAGGGTTCCTTTTTTCCACGTCTTCACCAACACTTGTTTCTTGTGTTTTTTATTTTAGCCATTCTGACACACGTAGGGGTGATATCTCATTGTGGTTATGATTTGCATTTCCCTGATGATGAGTGCTGTTGAGCATCTTTTCATTTGTCTTTTGGCCATCTGTCTTTTTTGGAGAAATGTCTGTTCATGTCTTATGCCTATTTTTTTTTTTTTTTAAAGATATTATTTATTTACTTTAGAGAGAGAGTGCATGAGTGGGAGGGGCAGAGGGAGAGAGAATCTCAAGCAGACTCTGCGCTGAATGTACAGACCAATCCGGGGCTTGATCTCACAACCCTGAGATCATGACTTGAGCCGAAACCAAGAGTCAGATGCTCAACTGACTGGGCTACCTAGGCACCCCTGCTCATTTTTAAATTGGATTATTTGTTTTGGCGTATTGTGCTGTATCAGTTCTTTATATATTTTGGATATTAACCCTTTATTGGATATGTCATTTGGAAATATCGTCTCCCATTCTGCAGGTTGCCTTTTAGTTTTGTTGGTTGTTTCCTTTGCTGTGCAGAATTCTTTTTTTTTGTTAGATTTTATTTTTTTTATTTATTAGAGAACAAGAACGTGCACACAAGCAGGGGGAGCGGCAGGCAGGGGGAAAGGGAGAAGCAGGTTCCCCACGGAGCAAGGAGCCTGATGCAGGACTTGGTCCCAGGACCCTGAGATCATGACCTGAGCCAAAGGCAGACACTTAACTGACTGAGCCACACAAGCGTCCCTGTGCAGAAATTTTTTATATTGGTGTAGTCCCAGTAGTTTATTTTTGCTTTTGTTTCTCTTGGCTCAGGAGACATACCTAGAAAAATGTTGCTACAGCTGATGTCAGGAATTACTGCCTCTGTTCTCTTCTAGGATTTTTATGGTTTCAGGTCTCACATTTAGGTCTTTAATCCATTCTGAGTTTGTTTGTGGATGGTGTAAGAAAGTGATCCAGTTTCATTCTTTCACATGTAGCTGACCAGTAGTCCCAGCACCATTTGTTGAAGAGACTTTTTCCAGTTTTATATTCATTTCTCCTTTGTTGAAGATTAATTGACTATATAGTTGTGGGCTTATTTTTGGGTTTTCTGTTATATTCCGTTGAGCTGTGTGTCTGTTTTTATGCCATATTAACTACTACCACTTTGTAGTATGACTTGCAATCTGTAATTGTGATATCTCCAGTTTTGTTATTCTGTCAAGATTGCTTTGGCTACGCGAGGTCTTTTGTGGTTCCATATAAATTTTAGGATTGTGGGGCGCCTGGGTGGCTCAGCCGTTAAGCGTCTGCCTTCGGCTCAGGTCATGATCCCGGGGTCCTGGGATCGAGCCCCGCATCGGGCTCCCTGCTCTGCTGGAAGCCTGCTTCTCCCTCTTCCACTCCCCCTGCTTGTGTTCCGTCTCTCGCTGTGTCTCTCTCTGTCAAATAAATAAATAAAATCTTTAAAAAAAAAAAAAATTTTAGGATTGTTCTAGTTCTGTGAAAATGCTGTTGGTATTTTGATACAGGCATTGCAGTAAATGTGTAGATTGCTTTGGGTAGCATAAACATTTTAACTATATTTGCTCTTCCAATCCATGAATGTGGAAATGTCTTTCCATTTCTTTGCATCATCTTTAACTTCTTTCATCAACGTTTTATAGTTTTAGAGTACAGGTATTTTACCTCTTTGGTTAAATTTATTCCTAGATATTTTATTGGTTTTGGTTTAATTGTGAATGGGATAGTTTTCTTTTTTTTTTTTAAAGATTTTATTTATTTGACAGAGAGAGACACAGCGACAGAGGGAACACAAGCAGGGGGAGTGGGAGAGGGAGAAGCAGGCCCCCCGCGGAGCAGGGAGCCCGATGCGGGGCTCGATCCCAGGACCCCGGGATCATGACCCGAGCCGAAGGCAGACGCTTAACGACTGAGCCACCCAGGCGCCCCATGAGGATAGTTTTCTTAATTTCACTTTCTGCTATTTCATTATTAGTGTATACAAATGCAACAGATACCTGTACATTGATTTTGTTTCTTGCAACCTTATTGAATTCATTTATCAGTTCTAGTTGGGTTTTTTTTGGTGGAGTCTTTAGGGTTTTCTATATATAATATCATGTCATTTGCAAATATTGGAAGTTTTACTTCTTCCTTACCTATACAGATGCTTTTTATTTATGTTGTGTGGTTGCTGTGGCTTAGGACTTCTAGTAACTACTCTGTTGAATAAAAGTGGTGAGAATGGACATCCTTGTCTTGTTCCTGACCTTAGGGGACAAGCTCTCAGTTTTTCACCAGTGAGTATGATGTTGGCTGTGGGTTTTTCATATAAGGCCTTTAGTATGTTGAGATATGTTCCCTCTAGACCTACTTTGTAGAGGATTTTTATCATGAATGGATGTTGTATTTTGTCAGATGCTTTTTCTGCATCGGTTGAAATGATCATATGGTTGCTATCCTTTCTCTTATTGATGGGATGCATCACATTGATTGTTTTGTGCATACTAAACCACACTTGCATCCCAGGAGTAAATCCCGGTTGATTGCGGTGTATGATTTTTTAAAATGTTTTCTTGGGTTCGGTTTGCTAATATTTTGTTGAGGATTTTTGCATCTGTATTCATAAGAGATATTGGCCTGCTCTCTTTTTTTGTAGTGTCTTTATCTGGTTTTGGTATCAGGGTGATATTGGCTTTATGGAATGAATTTGGAAGTTTTCCTTCCTCTTGTATTCTTTGGAATAGTTTGAGAAGAATGGGTATTCACTCTTCTTTAAATGTTTGGTAGAATTCGCCTGTGAATTCGTCTGGTCCTGGACTTTTGTTTTTTGATTATTGATTCAGTTTCATTGCTGGTAATTGGTCTGTTCAAATTTTTTATTTCTTCCTGCTTTAGTTTTGGTAGTTTTAGTTTTCCAGAAATTTATTTCTTATAAGTTGTCTAATTTGTTGATATATAGGTTTTCATAATCTGTTAAAATTATTTATATTTCTATGGTGTTGGTTATTTCTCTTCTTTCATTAGTAATCTTATTTATTTGGGTCCCTTCTCGTTTTTTTTTTAATGAATCTTGCCTAGAGGTTTATCAGTTTTCTTGATCTTTTCAAAGAACCAGCTCCTGGTTTCATTGATCCGTTCTGTTGTTTTTTTAGTTTCTATGTCATTTATTTCTGCTCTTATATTTATTATTTCCTTACTTTTGCTGGGTTTGGGTTTTCTTCTTTTTCTGGCTCCTTTAGATGTAAGGTTAGGTTGTTTGAGATTTTTCTTGCTTCTTGAGATAAGTCTGTATTGCTGTAAACTTCCCTCTTAGAACTACTTTTGTTGTATCCCAAAGATAATGGACTCTGTTTTCATTTTCATTTGTTTTCATGTAATTTTTTATTTCTTCTTTGATTTCTTGGTTGACCCATTCATTGTTTTATTTTTTTAAAGATTTTATTTTGGGGGGACACCTGGATGTCACAGTTGGTTAGGTTTCTGACCTTGGTTTCAGCTCAGGTCATGATCTCAGAGTCCTGAGATCAAGTTCCACATTGGGCTCTGCGCTCTGTGCTTAGTCTGCTGAAAGATTCTCTCTCTCTCCCTCTGCCCTGCCCCCATCCCCCACCCCCTGCATGCACTCACTGTCTCTCAAATAAATACTCAAATAAATAAATCTTTAAAAAGATTTTATTTTTAAGTAATGTCTACACCTAACATGGGGCTCGGACTTAGAACCCTGAGATCAAGAGCCACATGCTCTACCGACCAAGCCAGCCAGGCAGCCCAACCCATTCAGTGGTTTAATAGCATGTTATTTAACCTCCATATATTATGCTCTTTTCCAGATTTTTTTGGTGGTTGATTTCTTTCTAGTTTCATAGCATTGTGGTCAGAAAAGATGCATGGTACACACTAACTATCTTAACAGAATTAAAAAAAATTAAACCAGAATGCTGTCTAACTAGCATATCTGTTTCCATTTCTCTGTGTTCTTTTCTGAAATTTTTATATTTTGTAATTGTGGATTAAATTTTGTATTCTTTGACTTAATATATCATAAGCAGTTTTTTTCCTCTGTGTGTTCTTCAGTGATCATTTTCATTGTCAGTATAATGGCATCTTTATGAATGTAGGCCTTTCCCTTTAGAGGGTTGTTAGCCTTAGAATAGATATCCAGTAAAATTCCTGAATCAAAAATGATTTTCTTTTTGGGGCGCCTGGGTGGCTCAGTCGTTAAGCGTCTGCCTTCGGCTCAGGTCATGATCCCAGGGTCCTGGGATCGAGCCCCGCATCGGGCTCCCTGCTCCGCGGGAAGCCTGCTTCTCCCTCTCCCACTCCCCCTGCTTGTGTTCCCTCTCTCACTGTGTCTCTCTCTCTGTCAAATAAATAAAATAAAATCTTTAAAAAAAAAAAAAAAAGATTTTCTTTTTAAAAAGTACTACATTTTCCAGAAAGATAGCACTTGTTTATGTTGTCACCAACAATGTATGAATGTACCAGTTTCACATTGTTTCTTTTTTTTTTTTTTTTTTTTTTAGATTTTATTTATTTGACACAGAGAGACAGCTAGAGAGGGAACACAGGCGGGGGGAGTGGGAGAGGGAGAAGCAGGCTCCCGGCTGAGCAAGGAGCCCAGTGTGGAGCTAGATCCCAGGACCCCGGGATCACGACCTGAGCTGAAGGCATACGCCTAACACCTGAGCCACCCAGGCGCCCCACATTGTTTCTATTTTTGATGCAGTTTCTTTTTTTTTTTTTTTAAGATTTTATTTATTTATTTGAGAGAGAGAGAATGAGAGACAGAGAGCATGAGAGGGAAGAGGGTCAGAGGGAGAAGCAGACTCCCCGCTGAGCAGGGAGCCCGATGCGGGACTCGATCCCGGGACTCCAGGATCATGACCTGAGCTGAAAGCAGTCACTTAACCAACTGAGCCACCCAGGCGCCCCCTTTGATGCAGTTTCTTAAGACTAAAGTGGTGACAGGGTTTTAGAGTTTTTTTGGGGGGAGGGGGGACAGTCATGGAAAAGTTGTCGTGATTCCAGTACTCATAATTTCAAGTATATATCTATATTGTTCTTTCTCAGCTTGGGCATTTTTCCTTTACACTTAAATTTCCTTTAAAGTAGAATAACTGATTCCTAGCTTTAGGTAGTAGAACTTTTACATCAGCGTATTTTCTTCCATATCACTAGTATCTGATCATTTAGATACCCATATATTGTCAGATCTGTGTTTATAATCTACTTAAAGATACTTAAGTATCCTGGAAGTTCAGGCCCACAAAATACTTATGTTGTTTTTTTACATATAAATAACATACTATTATTTATGAATCTGTAGTTTATTAGCCAATCCTAAGCCTATCTTTAGTTGGACATTTAACATGTTTGGAACTTCTCACTATTTTAGGTGAGAGTTACTCACATACAGAGTATGTTCAAATAATGTTTTATTTTATTTTCTTAAAAAGATTTTATTTATTTCAGAGAGAGAGAGAGTGTACGGGGAGGAGCAGAGGGAGAGAGACAAGCAGACTCTGTGCTGAGTGTAGAGCCTGATGCAGGGCCCAATCTCAGGACCCTGGGATCATGACCTGAGCCAAAACCAAGAGTCAGACATTTAACCAACTGAGCTACCCAGGCGCTCGCAAATAATGTTTTGTTAATAGGTCCACCCTGTAAAATATAAGTTTATAATCCCCATTTTCTATATTGGCACAGAAAAGATAATGGGTATTAATATGTATGTTTATATATGTAACCTCTACATATACACAGGAATTAATAGGATTAGAAGTTGTCTTGAAATTTGAATATAGGTTTTTCTTTTTTCCCAGTAACTGGTAATACTTAAGAAGTACATTCTAAGCATAAGTGACCATGAGTGATAGTAGAAAACATGCTAGACCCTGAAGTCTGAAAACCTGGGTTCCTGTCCAGGCTTTGCTGGGAACTTACATGTCTCTGAACAAGTTGTTTGACCCTTCTGGGCCTCATTTTCCATATCTTTCAACAAAAAGGAATTGGATTCTAGCCCTGTAGTCTCTGTGAATCTTAATATGCCGTTTTATAAACAGAACAAGCAATTTTACATTATTTGTTTCAAAATCTGTAGAAGCAAAAATAAATAAATGACTTGGCTCCTGCCCCATTTTTTTTCTCTTAGATGATTTTCTCAAGCCACAGATAAAAATGCATCCTGAAAATACAATCGCTCTTAGAGGCACGAATGTGACTCTGACATGCACTGCAGTGAGCAGCAGTGATTCACCCATGTCTACCGTGTGGCGCAAAGACAGTGAAATCCTGAATGACATCGATAGCGAGAATTTTGTTCGTTATCAGCAGCAAGCTGGAGAAGCTCTAGAATATACGAATGTCTTACATCTTTTCAATGTGAACTTCACAGATGAAGGAAGATATCAGTGCATCGTTACTAATCACTTTGGTTCTAATTATTCTCAGAAAGCCAAACTGACTGTGAATGGTAAGGAATTCTGCTCCCTGATAGTTTTATAGTTGGAAGGATTTTTCATGTTCAGGTTTTGAACCTCTTGGCCAAGAAAATGAGGCTAAGCCTGACATTTGAGGGGAGATTTTACTGTTTTGTCTTTAGGGTTGTGATAATGTATAGACTGGATTACCATTTTGTCCAGTTACTGTCCCTAATTGGTCCTTGGTTGGAGGTAAGGGGGAATTCCATGGCCCCAGGAGATAGGCTGCTTTCCTTGTTACTTATGCTTTTGGAAAAATTCTTTTGAAATTCTCTATTCTTTCTAGAACCATAATTCTGTTCTGAAAACTGTGAAATGTATTCCTGGCACTGTTCACAGGGCTTTGTAATAACAGAGTATTTAGGACATTTCTGGGTGCACTGATCATGATCATTGTCTAAGTGTGGTCACACAGAATCATTTATTAATGCTCTTCTTCATTGTGGTTGTAAAAAGAACTTCTCCAAAAAGTTTGATTAATTGATCACCTATCGGATTGAATCACTAAAACATTTTAGGTTTTGTGCAACCAAAGGATATACTTGTGTCTTACTTCTGGGTTGTTTCATGAGATTTTTGAAGGCATAAATTTTTTGTATTCTGTATTTTATTTATTTTTTGGTATAAATTTCTTTTTGCATGCATTTGCCATGACGGCTTTGTAGATGTTAGTTTGGAAAGCACCGTTTAGTCTCTTAAGTAAGGGAGTCGTAATAAATGTACGGAGTTCTGAAAGGTTTGTGGCCTTCTACCTTTCCTGTCCCCATCAGAGAGATAGGTAGACGTGTCATGCATTCTAGAAGAGTTATCACTGTACTCCAAGTATTCTGAGGTTCAAAGAGAAAAGATGGCCTCTGAAGTTGTATTTACCGTCAATCCAGAGAGCATGCCTTCTGAAAGAAATAGAATATTACGAGTTGGTACTTTGTGTATGTGTGTATAAGTGTGTGTGTGTGTGTGTGTATTACCACCGCCCCACCCACTTTGTTTCGGGGATCTTTCTTGAAACAGAGATGCCATCTTTCCTGAAAACGCCAATGGATCTCACTATTCGCACTGGTGCCATGGCCAGATTAGAATGTGCTGCAGAGGGGCACCCTGCACCTCAGATTTCCTGGCAGAAAGATGGTGGCACTGACTTTCCTGCGGCTCGAGAAAGACGCATGCATGTCATGCCCGAGGATGATGTCTTCTTCATTGCCAACGTGAAAATAGAAGACATGGGAATCTATAGCTGCATGGCACAAAATATAGCCGGAGGCCTCTCAGCAAATGCCTCACTCACAGTATTAGGTATGTGTACTGCCCCATGGGTCCCTGCTTTGGTTGGAGCCTTTTTATTAAGGGTCTACTTTGGTCTTAATGGCAAAAAAAAAAAAAAAAAAAAAAAAAGTCTAAGTTTGAGATTTTTTTTTTTTTAAAGATTTTATTTATTCATTCGAGATACAGAGAGAGAGAGCATGAGCAGTGGGAGAGGCAGAGGGAGAGGGAGAAGCAGACTCCCGGCTGAGCCAGGAGCCCGATGTGGGGCTCGATCCCAGGACCCCGGGATCATGACCCGAGCCGAAGGCAGACGCTTAACCATCTGAGCCACCCAGGCGCCCCTAAGTTTGAGATTTTAATTGTGATCCTTCTATCTTTGTCACTTTTTTTTGCCAATACATGCAGGGTTATGTCAGCCTAGGATATTAGTGGATCAGATAACTGAAACCTGGGGAAGTAGTGAGGGCAGAATTAGAGATCTTTATCACATGAATTGAAAATTCAAATCCCTTTATCCTGTTACATCGCCTTCTGGAGTTTTCAGTTCATATATGTTTTTTCTATTCAGCAGTGAGTTTGCAGTTGTTTTATACTGCTTCACAGACAACTCAAGACAATTTGTTTTTTTCCTAGTTTATTTAAAAAAAAATTTAATGCACAAAAAATGACCATCTTCTGGTTAGATTTTCTGTTCTCCTTCCAATGTACTCCTCTTGATCCTATGTTCTGGTAAAATAAAATGTTTTTTCCCTAAAGAGTTCCTCTGACAAGCCTATTTTTTTTTCTTATGAGAATACCTGTCTTCATGGGACTCAACTCAAAGGCAGATTCTGCTTTCTAGTTCTGTATTCCCCTAGATGTTAGGTTTTTTAAAAGTTTGTTGGTTTGTGTTATTTCCTTGTGTAATCAGAAAAATAAGTATATAGTTTTAAAAATTTAGGATATATAGAAAATTAGAAAAAGGGAAAGTCACTAAAACACTGTTAAAGATTTTGGCATATTCTGGACTTTTTTAAAAACACATTTTCATGTAGTTATGTATACCTACTTTTATCCTCTTAAATATTATATCACAAGGGTTACTCTGTCATTAAGTCTTCAGAAAATATCATGTGCCTGTACTATGGTTTACTTACAACTTCTCCTGCTAGATTTAAAGATCTTTTTCCTTTATTTTTAAAAATTACAACTAGTTTCATAATAAACCTGTTTGTGTATAAATCTTTGACTTCCTTGCTTAGGATAGCTTGCCCAAGGTAGAATTAGTGAGATAAGATTTTTGAGGCTTTCGCTTTTCTGAAACACTAACTTCTAATCTTCCCATAAGTATATAAAAGTGTTTACTTATTTTTTTTTCTAAGGGTTTTTTTATTTATCTTAGGGGGTGGAAGAGGGAGAGAGGGAATCTCAGGCAGACTCCACACTGAGTGTGGCGCCTGACACAGGGCTTGATCCCAGGCCCCGGAGATCATGACCTGAGCTGTAATCCAGAGTCGGCTCTTTAGCCCACTGAGCCACCCAGGTGCCTCTGAAAGGGCTTACGTATTGCATCATCACGTCATTCATCTGATTCAGTAGGATTTAAGAAATAAAATGGTTTAACATGATTTTTTATACATCTTTCTGTTAGAGACACCCTCATTTATCAGACCACTGGAGGACAAGACAGTAACGCGAGGTGAAACTGCGGTATTACAATGCATAGCTGGAGGGAGTCCTGCCCCTCGCCTCAACTGGACCAAAGATGATGGGCCCCTGCTGGTGACAGAACGGCACTTCTTTGCTGCAGCCAACCAGCTTCTCATCATTGTCGATGCTGGCCTGGAAGATGCTGGGAAATACACCTGCATTATGTCTAACACCCTTGGGACAGAACGTGGTCACATTTACCTGAATGTCATTTCATCCCCCAACTGTGACTCTTCCCAGAGTAGCATTGGGCATGAAGATGATGGCTGGACCACAGTTGGCATCGTCATCATTGTTGTGGTCTGCTGTGTTGTGGGCACCTCTTTGATCTGGGTCATTGTTATTTACCACATGAGAAGGAAGAATGAAGACTATAGTATCACGAACACAGGTGAGTGGTACCCAGTCAACACCTATGGCTTGTACTTGAGTCAGGAGCGTAGTATACAATTTATTGTAAAATATTAAAAGCTGTGGAGCTTTGATACTTTATGTGTGGTAGGAGGAAGAGTTTTTTTGTTAAAATGTCCTCCTTCCTTGATAAAATGGAACCTCTCTGATGAATAATTTTAAGAATTTGTAGACATTCCCCCAGAACCTTGCTCTTACAAACACGTTACAGGTGCACCTTCTTTCTTTAATCCTTAGGGCTCATTTCCATCCAAGCTTCTCTGTGGGGGAAGAGTGGAGCCCTTCTGACTGGGATCGGCCTTTCACCCCCCCGTCCCCCGAAATTCTGAAAGAGAAGAGGCTCAGTCAGGTAGACTGTGAAAGTACTCCTATGGATAAGATTTTAAGACTTTAGGTTTCGCCTCTTTCAGTAATACTTTCAAAATGAGGCTTTGAAAAGAATTTTAGCAAGAAAGAGTTTTGGGGGGGAAATTCTAAGACTTGTTGAGTTCCTAGGTACATACCATTTTCCTGGCCAGTATATATATCAGAGTGGAGCACATTTGCACAATAGTCTTCTGAGTGTTGCCTAACGTTATTTGAGAGTTACAGATGTGTCTTTTACAGAGGAGCTTAATCTGCCTGCAGACATTCCCAGCTACTTGTCTTCCCAAGGAACACTGTCGGAGCCACAGGAAGGCTACAGCAACTCTGAGGCAGGCAGTCATCAGCAACTCATGCCTCCTGCCAATGGATATTTACACAAGGGCGCTGATGGTAATGACTCTTCGTTGTATATGCTTACAATTTCAGCCTATTCTGTTGAATTTATTTGTCAATGTGTAGTTTTCCCCATTAACCTGAGGCAACATTTTTTTTTATTTTGTAAAGATTTTATTTATTTATTTGACAGAGACACAGCGAGAGAGGGAACACAAGCAGGGGGAGGGGGAGAGGGAGAAGCAGGCTTCCCGCGGAGCAGGGAGCCCGATGCGGGGCTCGATCCCAGGACCCTGGGATCATGACCTGAGCCGAAGGCAGACGCTTAACGACTGAGCCCCCCAGGCACCACTTGAGGCAGCATTTTAAAGCAAGATACTCCGTGAAAACATTTGGCTCCGTGCAAAATAGGGTGGAAATTGACCAAAATCTTAACAGAGAAGAAAATCATCTGACAGGAGAAACACATCTCAAAACAAGAGATTGGCGTACCCAGCAAAGGCTCCCAAACCGAAGTATTATCATGAGAAGGAGGTGCTCTAGAAACTTTTTTGAGGTGTCTTAACTTTTTAAGACATGAGCACTCTTTAGGCCACATCCAGGGGAGGTTTGTGTCTCCTGCGGACAGGTTGATGTTCACTGAAGTTTAAAGGGCAGTGGTGATTCTCAGCATACATTGGAGAAATCAGAGAGATACAAAATGTTCCCTAATTAAATGAACCCAGTTTCTAGTGCTACTTCTCTCCCCTACTCCTCCCTTCCCTCAGGGAGTGACAGAACTCGGGGAGGTGAATTGAGGGATAGAAGAATTGGGTTTGATTCCTAGTTCCTGTTTCCGGCTCTGGGACCATGAACAAGTTACTTAAATCGGAGCTTTAACTTTCTCATTTTTAAAATAAAGAGACGATACTTTATAAAGGACTTCTCTCAAGATTCTCACAGATCCTTTCAACAGATCGGTGTAGTGCTTCAAGTACCATACAAATGAAAGGCCTTTTCTCTTTGTACAGAGATTTTTTTAGGCTGAGCGTTAACAGGGTTTATCTGTTTAATCGCTAAATTGGATTTTATTTTGGGTACCTCTAGCTTTTAGAAGAACCTTTAAATGCCTCTGCTCTTTGAATTGGTGGGAAATAACCCTGCTTTCTGGGCCAAACTAACTTCCAGTTCTAACAGTGTTGCTTGATCAAGAAGTTACTTGCTCTTTATTTCTCTCTCTTTTCTCTCTTTGAACAGTTTTCAAAGCATGTAACAGTCTGGGGAGCTCATTATTAAACTTTACCTCTGCCAGACATGCACATGTGTCAGGCAGGACTCTTGACCATCAGAGGCTTTTTCTCGGGGTACTTTGAGCCAGGAGTGTTGCTTGATCCCTTGACTCATGAAAGTAATGTGGGCTTTGTAAAGTGCAGTCCTCATAACGCCTTGTTCTCTGCTTTAGTTCGCTTCAGCCAAACATGTGTCTTGTGGCACAGTGCAGCCTTATCTTGGTTCCCTTGAATTGGGCATGACCTTGTCCAGGCTGGACAGAGATGGTTTACTGTAGCATTCAAGAGCATGGGCTCTGGAGCCCAGAGTGCCTGAGTGTAGATTTCAGCTCTGTATTGTAGCAGTGTCTTGGAGCAAGTTCCCTCATATCTCTTGTGTTGTAGTTACCCCATCTGTAAAGTGGGGGTACATAGTACCTACCTCATGGGGATGCTGTGAGGATTAAATTAGTTAATTCACAGAAAGACCTGGTTTATCAAGTAAGTGCTAAATCGATGCCAGCTGTGGGGATAATGGTGACAGCTGGTGTAGAAAACTGGTGATCGGCAAAGCTGACTCCTTAACTGAAGGATTCTTTCCTGTGTTGTCATCAGGTGGCCCTGGTACCCGGGTTATTTGCTCCGATTGTTATGACAATGCCAACATCTACTCCAGGACCCGAGAATACTGTCCATACACCTATATTGCTGAGGAAGATGTTCTAGATCAGACACTGTCTAGCCTCATGGTCCAGATGCCCAAAGAGACATATTTGGCACATCCTGCCCAAGATGCCCCTACCCTGGAGAGCCTGGTATCATCAGTAGACAGAGAGATGGCTGCCTTTCCCACCAACCATGAGAGGATAAATGAGAAGAAACTTCCCTCCACACAGATGAGCAGTGGTAAAGGGCACAGTGTTTTTTGTTTATTTTGTTTTGTTTTTACTCTCACCTACTTGATTTTTCCTTCTGTCCTATAAGTGGCACTCAGATTTGACAGGAAGCAAGCAAATTGGTATAATAGAGTGATTAGCTACTGCTAGCTGGTATAAGGTAGGGCCAGAGATTTTCAGAGATTAGAATTACAGAGAAGTCTGCATCTGTAGGATGGAAACAGTTTCTATGGGCGTATCAAGATCACACTTCTAGAAATTCAGAAGCCATATAGAAAAAGCTTTTAAAAAGTTTCATATAGGTGTTTTTTCTTCCATCTTTACTTAAGTAATGGAGATTGGATATGCCGAGGATATAATTTGGTGGAGATTTTTACTGAGAAGGTTTAAAAATGATGTGGTTGCTGTTCTAGCAGGTAAATATTGAATGTCAGTATCACTTAGCCAGTGTTTGTTTTCATGTGTGAGGCATTATGATCCAGGGCCCGAAGTGGGGATGCGGTTATGGGATAGTGGCTGCGCTCCTCCACGGCCCGGGAGAAGACACACGTGTCACATGGGCAGAGGAGGCATGTGGTAACACCTCGGTCAGTAAGACAAAACTCTCTATAGACTGGGAAGGGCACTACTGCGCATGTCTTCCTGTCCATCCAGGTTTTTCATCAGCTGTCACCCTGCTGTCAGCCTAAAATGGAAGGGCACAGGAAGTTGGGTGGGGGTGAGGACTGCAGGTGCTTTCAGGGGTGGTTCTGGCAGGAGTACATGAGCTGACATGGGACTTTTTTTTTTTTTAATCTATTTTTATTTTGAGATAATTCTAGAGCCCCATGCAGTTGTAAGAACAGAGAGTTTCCCTTGTCCCCTTTACCCAGTTTCCCCTCCTGGGAACATCTTGTCCTTTCAAGAATGTGATGTAGATAGGATCATACAGCATATAAGCTTGGAATTGGCTTTTTTCCCTCGGCAAAATTCTCTCAAAATTCATCAAGTTGTTGTATATTAAAAGTCTATTCATTTCTGTTGCTGAGTAGCATTCCAAGATAAAGATGTCTACCTTTTGTTTAACCATTCGCTTAATAAAGAGTATCAATGTATAAAGAACTCTCAAAACTGAACAGAAAAATCAGCCAGTCAATGAGAAAATGGGCAGAGGAACTGGACAGACATTTCACCTAAGAGAATATGGATATACACAGATGGCAAATGAAAGATAGTCGACATCATTAGACATCAAAGAAATGCAAACTGAAACCACAATAACAGGTCATTACACCCTAATCGGAAGAGCTAAAATTTAAAAAAAAAAATTGTGACAAAATAAATGTTGGTTATGATGCAGAGAAACTGGGGCACTCAAACATTGCTGGTGGGAATGCAGAATGGTATGGCCACTCTAAAAACCAGCTTGCCAGTTCCTCACAAAACTAAACATGACATGGGACTTTTAAGATGTGCTCTCTTATTCTTAATTAAGAGACCAACTCCAAAGATTTCTAAAGAGGGTACAAGTCAGAGAAAAGTATGTCTTGGCTTTAAAGTTCAGTGTCCATGAAAGAAGTGCACCAACACTTAATTCCGTGTTCCCATGTCCTGTCCTAAAAGAGTTACACACATAAAAAGACTTTAAGTAGAACCGAAAGTGCAGTGCATCTTTTTCCTAACTTTCAGGATATCTCAATTGTTAACTTGGTCTGTAAGTGAGGAAGTCAGCAAATGAGTGCTTTGGTGCATTGCTCATTCCTCCCTGGGGTGCTCTAGCTCCTTGCTACTCACAGTGTGGTCTCAGCTTCAGCATTACCTAGGAGCTTGTTAGAAATGCAGACCAAGGTTCCCACCCCGGACCCAGTGAACCAGAATCTTTATTTTAACAAGATCCCCAGGTTATTTGTATGCACGTTAAAGCTTAAGAAACCCTGCCCTAGCTTACTTTTCCACAAGGGTTTTGTTTTTATTTCTGAGTGTTTGTTTCCAGAATGTTTTGCCTGACTTTCTCCAAAATGCATCCCCATGAAGTTAATACAGCTATCAGCAAATATTCTTTGGGGAAAGAGCTCACCACTGCAGTAAATGAGGTGAATGAGAAATGCATATTTTTGAAACCAAAGTACAGATAATCTGATTTAAAATTGCTGCTTTTGGTTATTATTTTGTTGTTAGAATTACTGGCATGCTAGAAGCTGGAGGGAGATGGTTTATTTTTAAAACAATTTTTTTTAAACATACTCATTTGTTATTTAAAGATGTAATAGCTGCACTAAATCAGTGATTTTTGTATCATGCAACTTTCACTACAATATGGATACTATTTTAGTCTGTTTCCATGTGTCTAAAGAATTTTATTTTTAAATTTTTGTAGCAGCAGAACCACTAATAATAGATGAAAGCAGAGGACATATCACAAGGTTTCAGTAAATACTTGGTTAAGCTTGTTGAAAGACCATGGTTCCAGTTTCTATTTTGTTTTCTTTTGTTAACTGTTGCTAAGAAGATGGCAAGTGTACATTTGCTCTCAATGTCCTTATTCAGGAATATTGGGTATCTCTCTTTCTGGGAGGATTTGGGTAAAAGAAAATGAAGTTTTAGACCATTAATTTTGAACTTCCATTTGCCACTGATTATTGTCTTTCGTTCTCAGAAATGTTGCCGCGGCCTCTTTGGAACATAAGCAAAGAACTAGGCCTGCCTCATCCTCCCTTTTCCCAGCAGCCAGTCCTTGAGCCACCACAACTCCATCAGAATGAGGGTCTGGCAGAGAGTGGCCCAGAGGGTTCTGCCTCCCTCACGCCCTGTCACAGGTTGCACGACCATGCTTTTGATTTTAGTAGGACTCGGAACATTCAAGATGGTAGTGAGGGCACATGAACCTCACTCCAGGCTGAAATCTGGGCCAAGACTCCAGTTAATTCATTTTGTATTTACTACCTCAGAGTTCAGAAGAAACCCCAAAGTCAGCATTTGCTTTACCCTGTCTGCAATTACATCTGACCCCACCGAGGTGGGCCAGGCATTTGTTTGGGCTTATTCCTGAGGAAGAAGGGGAAACGGCTGACAGAAGTGGGTACATCTAATAAAACATGTGCAACACGGGCAGAGGAAAATACAGTACAACTGTGTTTGCTGATGGTTCCACGGGGTTGTGCCCAGCTGTGCATTGCCTATTAGGGAGAGCCTCATTGCTGCTTAACATGCTGGATTGTCTGAACCTGCAGAATGATTCTGAGAAAACATCACTGTTCTGTTGTGTCTTCCAAGGAATAGAAATAACTTCGGAGCCCTCTGGGAGGTGTGTCTGGGATTCTTCAGTGGTTTTAAGCATCTAGTTGAGACCGAGGCTTTGATATTCAAGGTCTTTGACAAGAATCCCAGGCTTGACCAACTGTTACCACATCAAGGGGTGTTGTATTCTTGTGAATCTTTTTTTTTTTTTTGGTCCCTGTCACCCAGGGATCTCGTTGTAAATATATGTGCATTTATAAATAATTTTTGTATTCATTGACCATATGTGTTAGCTGCATTGTAAATATTTTTGATATGCCAAAATTATATATAATATCCAGTTATAATATTGACAGCAGCTTCTCAGACCACAGATTTTGTATGACTTGGTTTAGTGAACCTAAAGACTTTGTTTAAAGTTTTAAAAATGTGTTTGTTAAGAAGTATATGTATAGAGGCAGGGTACCTAGTGATTGCATACACACAAACACAATCTTGATGTAATTAACCACTTTCTTTGTACCTAGAAGTTCATACATCTAGTCATTTGCCATCTGTTTACAAGTGCCAGGTAATACTACCTTTCTAGCATAAGAAGACTCAAAAGACTAGCAGTCTTGTCCTAGCCATGTGCACAGAGAGAAAATTTCTTTTGGGAATATCTTTCAGCAAAGTCCTTAGTTGATGAGGAAACCAAAGATGCTTCTTTTCAGTTTGTTTTTTTGTATTTCTTCTACCAAGGCACAGTATATCTTAAGAAGGGAAGAGTGCTTTTGGGTAAGTCGAATGTGCACAAATTCATAAACTGTAAAGCTTTAGAGTGTTTTCCTTGTTTATACAAGTGATTATTTAAGCCAAAAAGTTCTCTTGAATTTTTGATAGCAAAAAGCTTTATATGAACAAAGAACTTCTAATGGAATGTAATGGACTAAAGTTTGTTTTTTCTTTGTTCTTTCGGATTTCCTTACTTAGGCTGTCAGATTCTGTCCTCTCAATCTAGTGAGTACTAGTTATGTGCTGGATGACTCCCATCACTTAAATGAAAATATCTATTTCTAAGTTACTGTGCATTTCAAGGGTTCTAAACTCACATAATGTCTTCGCTTTTTGCCACAAAGTTGAATTGCGTACTAGTTCTCAATCCTAGTTTTTTTCCTCCCATAGGCAGTGGCGTGCGTCTCTTCAGCGGTTTTGTACCACCAAGGGCCTTTCTCTCTTTTCTTTTTCAAACTGTCAGCCTCTTCATTTTTACTTCAAACTTCTTAAGTATCACTATTTTCCCATCCTTTCAATTTGTGATTCTTCTTCTTCCTTACTAGGTTGTACTGTTATCTGTACAGGGCTGACTTAGAATCAGGAGACCTGATTTTGTTCCTGGCTCTGGTCCTTACTGGCTGTGCAGTCAGGGGCAAGTGTCTACTTCTCAGCCTGATTTTCTCATTTATGAAATGAGGGAATTCTACTGGATGCTCTAAAGCCCTTTCCAGCTGTAATGTTCTGTGAATCTGTGATCCCTCCAGCAACCCAAGGAGCATTCTGCTCCTCTAATAAAAAGCTGCTTTCACGAAACGTTTGTTAGAGTAACAAGAGTGATGCTGCTTACTCTGACTTGAGCCAGATTCACTTCCTCCACAGCAGGAGGGACAGTGTAAGAAATATTCTCGAGGAGAAGAGCTATTCTGCTTTGAAACCGTCTCAGTGAACGACGAGTGTTGACTCGATGGAAGCCACCGACGGCTGTCCAGAGCAGCGGCTCTGAATGGTGCGGCCGCCGCACGCCTGAGCATCAGAAGCAGGTGAGGGGGGCCCGCCGGCTAATCTGTAGCTGGTTTGTGGCTCCCTTACCTTTCAGATGTCTTCATTTGTACAGGTAATCCTGTTACTATCCTGTACTCTCACTCAAATGCTGACAGACTTTTCTTGAGTGAAAAGGTGTAGTTAGAATGAGGCTGCAGGTGAGCATCGGCTGTTAGGGTGACAGAACCGAAAACCAGGCTGTGAACCAGTGTCCGAGAAAACTTAGAGTACAGGAGTGCTGCCTCTGCCCTAGCAGGGGTCCTGTTCCTCCTACGACTGTCATGGTCTGGTCTCCCGAATGGCCAGGGTCTCCCTTATGTCAACACCAGTGGCTGAGATGCCTTCCCAGATACTCCTAGCTTGCCAAAACAACTACAGAACTAGTCAAGAATTTGTTTAAACATGAAGAGCCTACCCCTGGTTTTAAAAAAATAATAATAAATTTAATAAATTCTAATCTTAGGAGAAGGACTTGGCTGAAATTTTTCATTATTGCATATGTTTTTGACCAAGCAGTGATTTATCCCTCTACTGTAAACAGGGTTAGTGGCTCATGAGTGTGTCTTCCCCGCAGTGTGATGTCTGCCTAATGCCTCTTTAATCAGGGATGTTGTAAAGCAAGGCAAACTAAAATGCCGAGAGAGATATGTCTGCCCCTCACCCAGTGATCTCCTTGTATCAGTAGGGATACGTAAATTCTCTTAAGTTGTGCCCCTCTTAACCCGATTCTTCAAGTCTACCCGGAAGAAGAAATAGCATCTTCCTTTAACTCCACACACCCTACTGGCACATGGTCTCTACATAAGCCATTGGCTTTCTGTCATTCAGCCGCTTCTAAAGTGCTCTCCCTAGTTGGGCAATTTACTCTATGGGATACGAAGTATCAGAAACCCTCTAATGTGCCGTCTCAGAGTGTTTTATGTGTATTTTTCTGAAAGGTAACTTTCATATTTAAAAATAGTTGCCTTCACACTGCCCATTGTGGGGGTTGTAAAAGCAACATTAAGATGTCTGGCAACTTAGACTCTTGCCCATTTTCCTAAGAGATGGGAGATAGGATAAGAGTCTTTAATTACTTAAAGTGTCACCATGAATTAGGATTAAATTCACTCTTTTTATTCCTGAGGACAGGGGCATGTCTGCCCCCATTCTGTGGGGCAGAAGTTATTAGGGAGGTGCAGTATACACTTGCTAGTCATACTATATAAACTAATTATCTAACGATTAGGTTTGTCCGATAATTGGAATAATCCGTGTTTTGTGGGAAAAGTACACGTGGAAACTAAATAATCATCTGTTAATAGCACTGAAGAAATTTCTGCATTAAGAATGGAATATGGGCAAGATGACTTTTAGGTCTCTCTCAGTTTTATCATGGGAAATTTCCAGAAGCAATCTGACAGACTTAAAACTTCCCCCTTCAAAATCCTTTATATACAGTAAGTATAGAGCACTTAAATTTTTTTCAGCTCAAGAGTTTTGGTTTTTGGTTGACAAAAGGAGCCTGTTCTATGTTAATGGCTAAAAACATGAAAGTCTGGGCTTACACTTCTGAAGAAATCTATAACTAGTTACTAACACAAATGGCATTACCATAATAAAAACTTTAAGAGTCTATATAATGTATTATGACCCTCCTTTTTACTCCTTAATTTTTATGCCTGTTTCTTCTTACCAGCAGGACTTAGTTGGAATGGGATTGGAATTGTGTTTAGCTTTACACCCAGTATTTTACCCAAGAGCGTTATAGCCTTTTCCAATCATTTTAATATCCACAGAAATACCAGGAGATAATGGAGCAACAGGGGTAAACTTACTGCCATTTTAAATGCTATGTGCTCCATTTCTGAGTTTGCTTCTTAATGCAGATTACAGAGGTAATTGTGAAGCAGTTGGGCCTTACAAGGTTGAGCTGAGATTTTTGGCAACCTGCAAGGAATGTCTGTCTCATTCTTCTATGACGTGGCCTCTTTCCCAGTTCAGTCTGGCAGATGTTTTTTCCTCCTGCTTCTAACTTAGAACTTTTTGGTTTAGAGTACAGTCTCAACCAACATCAGTTAGCCTTAATTTTTTTTTCTTTTTTGGACAACTGCCTGGTTTATTGACAAAAATAACAAGTTCTGAATTAAGAGATATATTACAAGCTGCTCTTTACAAAACAACACCTGCAAGCCCATGAATCATCTGAAGATTCTGTGGGTAATAAGAGGTAGGGACATGTGTGTGTGTCTGTGTGCACGTGTGTGCATGTGTTGATGTGTGTGTGAAGAGTAATATTTGGACCTGCTCCCTTAAGGTGGTTTGTTGAGTGTTTCTTAGCAGCCCTATTAATCTCCACCAATGAGTGGGGTGGGAGTGAAAAAACAACTTGATTTGAGCCTGTTTTTAGATAAAAAGTAAAGTGATCCTTTATCAACTATAGCTGTCTTGAAAGAGAAATTGAGGGGCGCCTGGGTGGCTCAGTTGGTTAAGCGACTGCCTTCAGCTCAGGTCATGATCCTGGAGTCCCTGGATCGAGTCCCGCATTGGGCTCCCTGCTCACCAAGGAGCCTGCTTCTCCCTCTAACCCTCCCCCCTCTCATGTACTCTCTCTCTCTCATTCTCGCTCTCTCAAATAAATAAATCTTTAGAAAGAGAAATTGATCATCAGGTGGTCAAGTGCTCTTGGAGTATCTCTTGGCTACTTAAAGTGGCCTCTTGATCGATAGAGAGACTATTTCTACCCTCTTCTGTTCCCCCTTTTTCCCATCAGAGGAGGTCAGTCTGAGCAGCCCTGGTACTAGATGTACTGAAAGAGAGTTATAAGCCAAGTTGTTCAGTGTGGTCCTTTCCTAGTATCTATTTATATTTTCTCACACATGAGAATGTATATTTTATAAGGCATGTGTTTGTCTACCTGTTTGTCTACTGTAATATGTCTCCAATAAAGCTAAAATACATTACGATTTTCTCGTCTTCTGTTGCCTTGAAGTATAGGAGGGAAATGGTGTATTTTTAAGTTTGTGGTCCTTTGAGGGGGTCCCCAAAGAGTTGTATAAGTTATTTCCCCTCTCTCATTTCTGCTGTGTTTGAGTCACATACTGTCTGGAGCCTGCCATCGGAACACCCTGCAGCCCTCGGCTTTCCACCGGCCAGTGCTGTGTGCTCTTCTTTGCCTCCCTCATTGTGTCCGCCATGGTGCTAGATGCCTGGCGGGATGGATGGAAACAAACACACTTAATAGTTCATGAGAAAATAAGAGTACTTTCTACACAGGGAAAGATTTGAAGGCATCATTTTCTTTCTTTTTTTTTTTTTTTTTTAAGATTTTATTCATGAGAGACAGGGAGAGAGAGAACACAAGCAGGGGGAGAGGCAGAGGGAGAAGCAGGCTCCCTGCTGAGCAGGGAGCCCGATGCCGGACTGGGTCCCAGGACCCCGGGATCATGACCTGAGCCGAAGGCAGCCCGTTAACCATCTGAGCCACCCAGGTGCCCTGAAGGCATCATTTTCTAAATCAAAATTAACAAAATATTTGAAGAATGTCAGTATTCCGGTCAGCTTCCTTCCACACTGTACTATATTAGGGATTATTTTTCTTCTTTTTTTTTTTTTTAAGATTTTATTTATTTGACAGAGCAAGAGAGCACAAGCAGGGGGAGCAGCAGAGAGAGGGAGAAGCAGACTCCCCTGAGCAGGGAGCCCGATGCGGGGCTCGATCCCAGGACCCTGGGATCATGACCTGAGCCGAAGGCAGCCGCTTAACCAACTGAGCTACCCAGGCGCCCCCGAACTATTTCTTTTGGGTCTGTCAAAAGCTCCTATTTATTCTTTGAAGGCTGGGCCCACAGTACTCGACCCATTCCCATCATGTTCTTCTCTTAACGGGACACATTCCACAGACATTACTTGAATCTCAGAACACTCCTAAGATACAGATTGGGCAGATAACTTTAATCTCCATTTTTTGTAGTTAAGGAATTTGGCTTGGTGAGATTATCACTTACACGATGTCAAAAAGCTTTTAGGCAGTAAAGCCAGGACTTGAATCCCGATTTTCTGTCTAACATTCAGAATTGTCCCCACTGATACCTTCTAGTTCTGAACAGAGTATTGTGCTGGGGTCTTCAGAAATATTTGAAGAAAAATGTCCTCTGGACATTGATGACTTCCAGTATGGTGAAGTTTGGACTGGAATGTATCCTGGAAGCTGGTTTTTATTATATTCCTGATAAGAAAACAGACTACCGTTTTTTTCTCAAGGTGGAATGAAGAAGAATGCTATGGTTTTTACTGTATGTTTTTATTTGGAGGGGTATATACTGGAGCCCAAGTAGCCACATCGTGCTGAATTAGGAGAGTTGTTCACACCCAGCTATTTAGAAGCTTGTAACCCAGCGCTGAAGCTGTCTGTGCTGCTGGACTAGTGGCCATGGACCAGTACTTTTGTAAGATACAGTAAGAATGAATTTCTAGAAAAATGAAATAAGACAAAAATAACCATAAAATTTTTATTATAGATTTAACGGATGTAAAATTACTGTCAAACTGCTGCTAAAGTTTCTAAATGTTACTCTTGATTTCTGTGCTTTGTCATGGACCAGTAGCAAATAGTTTATGGATAGGCACAGATCTGCAGACCCCTGTTAGAGGAACAGTGCTATAACCATGTAATGACCATGTAATGACATGGTTATGTGTCATGGTGGGGATTGGTCTTACTCATTTCTGGAGGTTCCTTTTATTCTTGCTGGTTTGAAATGGTCGAAACTGAGAACCAGGCTTTTGTCCTTTGAGGCTTTCCTGACTGGAAGCAACGATTTAAAACACCTTTTCAGCTCAGCCAACAACCCCTGCCCTAAAGGGGCTCACTGGCATGGTGGTTTTTGGTAGCATGCGGCTTGTTTTCTAGTCCTGCTGTTTTTCTGGCCAGAGCTCTCCGGATGGGCTGCCTTTGACTTTTGTTAGAAGAGAAACTGTCATGAGCTAGGTTAAGGGAAGAGGAAGAGCCTGGGTCATCATACTGGGAGGGACACGGTCTGATGCTGGACTTGTGTAATCGCTGTAGTAAGGCTCCATTGGGGGAAATTTCAGCTGCCACCTCTGCTGTTGTCTTTATTCAGCCAACCAAGAAATGTTTCTTGAAATCCCTAGGACAGAAATTTCTCACTTTGTTTATTTGGTTCACCGGCCATCACCAAGGCTAGCTGCCAAAGTACTTTGACAAAAAGAGGCTAATAGGAAGCATTAGTCACAATTATTGCTAGGAAGAAATAATGCAGTAATAGCAACTACATTCTGCCTACCCCTTCCAGTATGTTAAGCACTTCAGCACTTGATCTTCACAACAATCCCTTTGAGGGAGATACTCTTATTCCCATTTTACAGATGATGAGACAATCAACTTGCCCAAATTTATATAATTAGCCAAGCAATAGAACAAGGAGCTGAACGTAATGCTTTATTTTCTTTTTTTAAAGATTTTATTTATTTGAGAGAGAGAGCACGAGCAGGGGGGAAGGGTAGAGGGAGAACCAGACTCCCTGCTGAGCAGGGAGCCCGACGCAGGGCTCGATCCCAGGGCCCTGCGACCATGACGTGAGCAGAAGGCAGATGCTTACCTGATTGAGCCACCCAGGCGCCCAAAAGTAATGCTTTATGATTCCAAAGCACAAGTTTTTTCTTTATGCTAAAGACAGGAAAAATGTGACCTCTTATCACCTTTGTCATTTAGTCTTTGTTACCGGCTGAACTGGGTGCCCCCCAAATTCAGATGTTGCAGCCCTAATCTCCAGTACCTCAGAATGTGACTGGATAATGTCTTAAGGAGGTAATGAAGTTAAAATGAGATCTGCAGGGTGGGCCCTAATCCAATATGACTGGTGTCCTTATAAGAAGAAATTTAATCACTAGACATGCATGTTCACAGAGGAAAGCCCATGTGAGGACATAGCAAGAAGGCAGCCCTCTGCAGGCCAACAAGGGAGAGTCCCGAAGTAATCAAACCTGCTGACATACTGATCATGGACTTCTAGCCTCCAGAACTGTGCAAAAAGTTGTTGTGTAAGCCACCCCGTCTGTGGTATCTTGTTATGACAGCCCGAACACACGAACCGTCTTCCAATAACCCAGCCAGGTTGGCAGAATTTTCTTATAACTCAGGCTAGGTGATTTGCCTACAGCCACGTACTCCAAAGCCCATGTTCTGTGTACTGAGCCACATTGTCTTCTGCCCCTGGGTCGGTGCCTTCTAGACTGAAAAGCCCTGTAGAGAAACTGGAGATGAAACTGATGAACGCTGGCCGGCTTGCTTGTCGTTCTGACGCCTGGCACACATGTCATGAGCCTCCCCAACCACAGCTCTGAATGACGCTGGAACGCAAGAAGCTGCTGCGTGTTTACAGCGTACCCATTAAGTTGAGTGCATCTGGGAACAAAGAAGCAGGGTATTTGGAGCATTCAAGAGTAAGTGCCTTTAAGTTCCTATTTTATTCTTCTCTCCCAAGAAGAAACCAGGTTTTTACCACCATAAGTATAATACCGTGTGTGGAATGACTGGTCGCTCTTGAGTTATGTGCCAGATCAAGTAGTTTAATTTAGTGTACCTTTTAAATGCTCCATCAAAGCTGATGCGAATTCCTCTGTCTCAAAAACAATAGGCATGTGGTTAAGGTTGGCAGTGATCGAGGCTGGCTTGAATTATTTATTCTTCTGGGTGAGCACCAGAGCCAAGTGCACGAGTATATGCTCTATGCCGGAAACCACGCAGAGAAGAAATACGGTTGTTGTCAAACAGTGAATTACTGCTGCTTCTCGGGCCCTGTTCTTTATACCTGTAACCTGGGGGTGGCTCGGGGACCACACTGATACGCTTTCACTGACAAGGAACTTGAAGGTTAAGATTCAAGTGTGTGGTGCTGAGAATTTTGGTGAAGCACAAAATTGCAATAAACAGCAGATCTGGAGAAAAAGCAATGCATCATGTTGGCAGGAGTTTTCCCTTCTGGGCCCACTCCTCCATAAGCACTGGCATTTTCTCACACTTTTTGTAGACCTTACTTGCCCATCTCACCTGCCAAAGGTGTACTGTTTCCTAAAGGTCCCTTGAGCTTGAAAGACTAATACCCAGTGAGGTAAGAAGTTTGAAAAGTACCTTCTGAGCTTCCCCTGTGGAAAGTCTCAGTGCTCCTTCCTTTGGGCAGCCTTCATTTAGAGAGGGCCCTAAGAGCTGGCTGGGTACGTTACTTTCTTCACTTGGGGAAAGGGATTTTATAAAGAGAAACTCCAGTTGAGAGATGACTGGTTCCTTTTGCCCTGAACTCCTTTCTTATGTCTTAAGTTCTAGTGGATGCAAGACTTGTTAGCGAAATGGTTGCTGAGGGTGGTGGAAGAGTTTCAGAATGGCATAGAATTTCTTCTGTAGCTCTTGAAGGCAGCGTGTGGCTTTTAGAATACCTTTGGTTTATAAAACAAACCTGTTTTCTACCCTACTAAAACCTCCAGTCTTGAATGTTTCCTTCCTTACTGCTCCTCTTACTCTTCCCCAACCTCCCAGTTAAAAAGTCTGGGCAGAAGAAGGAAGAAACTCAAGTCCCCAGTCTGCCACCAGGGTGGAAATGCCCCCTTTCAGCTAGGCAGGGGCTGCAGTTTTCGGCAGGGACAGCAGGACGGTGCATGAGGATTCCCTGTGGTTGGCCAAAATTTGAGTTTCCCTGGGCCCTGCATTTACCATATGGTTATTTATTTGTTTGTTTGTTTGTTTGTTTGACAGAGAGAGACACAGCAAGAGAGGGAACACAAGCAGGGGGAGTGAGAGAGGGAGAAGCAGGCTCCCCGCTGAGCAGGGAGCCTGATGCAGGGCTCGATCCCAAGACCCTGAGATCATGACCTGAGCCAAAAGCAGACGCTTAACCGACTGAGCCCCAACCATATGGTTTTAAAAGTCATTGGTTCAGAGCACTAGCTTTGATGTAGGACAGAGCTGGGTCCTTACTACTCTTACCAGTTGTGGGAGCTTAAGCCAGTGCCTGAGGTCCTTTGGGCCACATCCTCTTTATCTGTAAAGTGGAAATAATCATGCCTACCTGGTACAGTTGTTGAGAGGATTAGACGAGCTAATACATATAAAGTACTAAGCACAGTGCCCAGCACAGCGCTCAATAAATTTTAGCTGCTGTTAGTTATTGTTACGGGCACTCAGGATGGAAAGTTCCTTCTTCCTTTCCCTTTCTTTCCTTTCTCTTCCCCTCCTTTCCCTATCCAGGACAGCTCAAGATGGGGAATGTCAACAGTTTCCCCAAAGAGTCATTTCAGGGGTAGTGCTGGAGATTTGGATTGCTAGCTGGATTTTATTTAGAAATAAGACAGTCTCCTAAAACAATGATTAAGTGAAAAGTGCCTTCAGCTAGGAGTCAGTGGGACTGGGATTCTGACCAGCTCTGCCTCTCACTGACCACATGATCTTGGGAAGTAACTTGACTGCTGGGTCTGAGTGTCTTCTGCCCAAAGAGAATTTGGACTGTTATCAGGTGCTCTCAGAGGCCCCTTCCAGCTCTGCATTTTATTGTGGTTTTTCCAGGTGCATAGACCCGCCCTCATCACTGTCCCCATTGTGTTTGTTTTTTCCAATTGTTTAGCGGTTCTTCTTAACTCTCCCAAGAGGGAACTCACTTTATCATTTCTCAAGAATAATTATAAACATGTGCATGGGACTTTAGAGGGGACAAAGAGCCTGTCTGGCTTAAATGAAAGGAAGGAAGTGGGGAAAAAAGGAGAATTTTGTTGTTGTTCAGTCCAGAAGTTCTGAGCCTCCCAGGAAGTGTATTGTGTGAGCTGACTTCCAGTGAGCATTATTCCTCAGTGGGGGTCTTCCTTGGTCTACACATTCCACCCTGTAACATAGTTCTAATGATTGTGTAAGAATTCTTGCAACAATCTATGGCAAACCGGATTGCTTTTCAGAATATTCTCTTCAGTACTTAATATGTTGGCTTCATGCCATGGTAGTTGATGGTATTGGGAGAACTGGAAGCAGAACACTTGGTTCACATCTTGGCTACTTTGCTTACAGGAAGATTACTCAACTTCTTTTGGCCTCTGCTTCCTTCTCTGCAAGACAGCAATGATAATACTACTCACCTCAAGATCTCACGTCAAGACTGCTGTAAGCACCAAGTGGAATTGTTTCTACTGTGGAGAAGCAAACCCTTCAGTTTTAGTAAATCTGACTTATTTGGGAGTATGGCTAAAGGAAACAGCAACTTCATTTTCTCTGGGCCCTTTGGCCCGTCAGTGAGGGATAGCTGTAGGCTTTTTAATAGATTCAAACCCCATTCTAGTTTTCCCCAAGTCTCCTCCGGGTTTACTCTGAAGGGTGCCCCTTGTTTGAATTGTCACCGGCCTGAAGAGGGACCAGCAGCCGCTTGCAGGCAAAGACATGTTGTCGCCTCTGAGGGTACTCCTTGGATGGTGTGCACAGCTGCTGTCCCCAACAGCGTGGACTAGGATGCTTTGATGAACAACGAGACCTTGAATACTTTATGTATCTTGTTTTCCAATGATACTAAAGAGTTCAGTAAACCCAGTTGGTAGGAAGCTAAATTGCTGGTCTGGCAAAGGAGTGAGCAGAAAAACCTAAAGTAAGAGGATTTTTTTTTAAACCTCCTTGCTCAGTTTAGGAGCTTGGCTTACTTTTCCTGATACTCTGCTACCATCTGGCTTGGATTTTCTTCAGGCAAAATTAACTCCATGCTGATTTTGAACTCTTGGCTTATTGTTGATGTCTTTATAGATTCATCCAGTGACTACTGAATAAATGGCTCACGATAAATGTGTGTTCCTGCTTGGTGTAGGGTAGCTGATTCCAGAAATGTAAGGGGAATCAACAAACTCTCCCCAAAAGGAGGCCTTATCCACTGAAAATCCCTTTTGCCAAGCTAGCCAGAGAGTAGGAAGTGTGGGATAGGAGATCAGATGGGTTGGGGTCTGGACTGCAGGGCAAACTGGAGGGCTTTCTTGCATGTTTTCTCTTTGGATCCAGATTTTAGAATCTGTGGGACACAGTGGTGGTCTCACACGGGTCCCTGGCCATGGAGGAGAGCCTGTCTCAGTGAAAAGCTGGGACATTTCAGCCCTCGAATGTCTATCTTACCGGTGGACAATGCGGGGCTGGTGATGGGACTGATGGGGTCCTCTTAGGGGTCCTCTGCCATTTTCTTGCCTGAGCATCTCTTTTCCTCTTGTTTCCCCTGCTGAGGCCGATTGGAAAGCATTACCTACCCATTCGTTTGAACTAGGACTGGCCTCCAGGTGGCACTTCAGCACAGCGAACGGCAGTGGCTGGCGTCACCTCTGGCCGTCGTTCCTGGGGGCTCTCTCATTATATAAAAGGATTCATGGAAATAGGGCTTCTCCAGCTGCACAATAGAGGGAAGATCTGTTCAAGCTGGGACCCTGGAGAGGTCAGGGAGTGGGGTGGGGAGGGGGGTGACAAAACCTTTAATCCCCAAGCAAAGTAATATCCATAGGTTTAGGTTCTTGCCAGGACAGAGCCCAGAGCTGCTTGGCCTGGGCAGCAAGGTTTGGGCTTGGCCTGTTGGGATAATGAGCCCAGAGCTTCAGGCTTGGTCCTCTCGCATCCAGGAGGCCCCACCCAGGTTCACGGCCCCAGGCCGAGCACTTAGTAGCTTGGCCAGCTGCCTGCCCAAGGTCTGCAGATGTGGCAGACAGCATCTGGGTCGAAATCCTCTCCCTCTGCCTCCCCTCACACCTCATTCTCACCCTCCCCTATTTACAAAGAGCTTTCCCCTGTATGATCTCATTTGTGCCTCACAAATTCCCTGGGGGGAGGAGCAGGGTGAGTGAGGCCTTCCCTTGCTCTCAGGAGCTCCGGGGAGGGCACCGTGTGTCAGAAGTATCCCCTTCCTGGTCTGTCTCTACCAGCAAATCCTGAGTTCCTTGGGGGCAACTATTGAATTCAACTTAGTGGTTTCAGGGCTTAGGGCTCCGTGCTTGGCACGGTGGAAAGGCTCAAAACAGTTTGCTGAATGAATAAATATTTACAGGTGAAAAAAACCTCATCAAGGGACAGTAGGTGGTAGAGTCCAGTCTAGAAGTTAGGGCTTCGGGCTTCTAGGACCAGTGACATTGCTGCAATGGGTACCAGTTACATCATGTGGTTTTCCAGGCAGAAATAGAATTTGCTAGTACATAAAGGGACCCATGCAAGTCTGTCTCCATGTGTGGCATTTGAGAACATGAAGATTTTACTTCAGGTCAGGCACTTGGGGCCCCAGTCTGCTGTCAGGAACACACTAGGAGATGTGGGTGGGTCTGGGGCATGGCTAGCCTTTAAGAAGCCTTCCTTAAAAGTATGGGGGGCAGGGATGGTAGGCACCCTGTGTTCCCATCTATCAAAACCTTTCTGTCTCTAACTGCTAGGAAGTCTGGGGGTAAAAAGCTCATCCAGTGATCCACCCCACCCCACTCTGATCCATGAATTAGCACTCTGTTGATGTAAATGTCCATATTTCAGGTAGTTTAGGACTCTGCAAAGAGATGACACAGGTTTGAATCCCAGCTCCACCACTTCTTAGCTGCTGCTTTGGGCAAGACCTTTAACCTCTTCGCGCCTCGATTTCTCATCTTTTAAGTGACGATAATAAGAGTATTTAATTCCTAGTGCTATTTTAGGGACTTAGGGAGTGACTATATAACAATTAAAATAGTCCCTGGCAATAAGTCAAGGCTAGGAAGTGTTCCGCTCATCTCTATTTATAGTATCCTGGATTTGAGAACTTTGTTCAACCTATGGGGGCTCTTCATGATTTTGTAGCATTCCTTGGAATTCCTGCATTGTAGCTTCCAGGGTCTCAGTTTTCTCCCACACAGTTATAGCTCTTTTGAGGTCTAGAGAAGAGAGGAAACAACCTGAAATGCATTTTTCTGCTGATCACAGCAGTAGCATTATCTTTGTTTAATACACAGCCTCTCCTGGTGGCTCCAGTCCGAATTCAAGGGCTTTCTTTTCTACAGCGGTGCTCGCCACATAGCACATAGTAGGTGTTTAATAAACGCTTACGGCAGGAAGGGAGGAAGGAAGATACAGAGGATAACATTAGTACAGAGTACTGTATACAGACAAGGTCCCTATGGAATTCGTACTTGTCCCCTAAGACCTACTGACTAAGCATGAAAATCACCAAGGAAATGTGATCAGCTTGGAGGAGGAGGGGGAGGAGGAGAGAGAAGAAACTGGAGCAGCCTGTTATCGGACCAAAGATATCAGTCCTTCCACTGTACATGGTTCCATTGCTGATGGTTGCATCAGCTCAGGCCAAGTTGAAAACCTTGCTGGTGCTCTGGGACATCGAAGGCGTCTCCAATTGCAGTCTGCCCCGGAGAGTTGTTTTTCTAGGGGTAGTTGGTCATTTGTTTTGTAGCCTCTCAGGTGCTCTTCTTTATGTCTAGAGACGAGCCAGCTCACCAGACACTTCTGTGGGATCTGTCATGAGAAAGACATGGGAGGTGGACAATGCTCCAGGACTATTGTTAGTGGAAGCCTGTCCGACCTTGGCAGTCTTATTCCAGGTCTTATGCCAAGTTAGACTTCTAATAGATCCTTACCCACAACCCAGATCCTCTAGCCTGAAAGGCTTGGAGTAGATGGAGTGTAACTAGAGACCACTCTAGTTTGAGGTTCCATAAGGGAGTTGAAATTGAAACTCAACAGACCTTTTCTAGTAAACACATTCGCTATTTAATCAATTAGGTCATTGATGGTAAGTAGGACTGTCTCAACTGGCATGCCAACTCTGATTGATGGATAATACCTGCCCGGGGAGTGGTGTTGGAGAAGGATTCTGAATCTCTACCCTCCCATCTGGGACTTAGGAGCAAGTGCTGTGATCAATCAACAATGTCTGTCCTAGATGCAGGAAAGGGAGCAGGCCAAGGAGAGGCAGATATTTACCCCAGGAGAGGTGGATATTCACCTGCTGGAGTTGCTAAGGAGAAGAGGAGGCTGTTTATTTGGAAGTTGGGAAAACGCAGATGGTTGAATGGTCAACTATGCTCACTTAAGTAAATCAAGATAGACCTTGAGCAATTCAGCTTTTGGGAGAAAGGTGGTACCAGCTCAGGAAGGAAGGCAAAGAAGGAATAAGGGTGGGAAGAGAGTAGTGTTCTAGCTTCCAGACCTCTGTAGAACCGTGGCGGTCTCAGAAACAGTCAGATGGAGAGAGAGCAGGCATGACAACATTAGGTGGTTGTTCTGAGTTGGAATTCAAGATTTGAGCAGATTCTAGAATAGAGAGTCAAGCCGTTGACAAACAGATGGAAAAGCATAGAGGAGTGTTTCCCAAACTGAGTACGATGAATCACTTAGTATCTGTGAAATGTTACGGGTATTTTGCCATGATAAATAGGCAGGGGTAGGGGCGCCTGGGTGGTGCAGAAGGTTAAGCCTCTGACTCTTGGTTTCAGCTCAGGTCATGATCTCAGGATCCTGAGATCAAGCCCTGCGTCGGGCTCTGCACTCAGTGCTCAGTGTGGAGTCTGCTTAAGACTCTCTCCCTTTTCCCCTCCCTGCCTGCGAGTGCTCTCTCTCTCTCTCCCAAAATAAATTAAAAAAATATAGACAGGGGATAGGGAGAGAGAGTTCCACGGTATACAAGTTTGGGAAACCCTCTATCAAAAAAACTCAAGAGAGTTAACTGTAGCCCAAGGTGGCTCTTGGCCAGAGGGGGTTATGGAAGAGAAATGTAATAAGCTATGAAAGCAAAAATGTGGGTTGGTTTAGGCTTTGAAAGGCCTTGAATGACAGTCTGAGGAGTTAGGCTTGGCAGATGTGGAGGGTTGTGTGCTAGAGACATAATGCAATCAGAAGTAACTGTTGATACCGTGGAGAGAAGCTTGAAGAGGGGAGAGACTGGAGGGCAGGGGATTAGGTAGGAAACTGTCACATGGTCCAAACAAGAGGTATTAACAGCCTGCACTAGGGCGGTAGCAGTGGGAATGGAAAGGAAGGGCAAGGTCAAGAGCCATCTCACCAGGGGTATTGGCAGGACCAGGCCGACTTCAGGAGCCCTCAGGTTCACAAGGGGTTGTGCTGAAAGGCACCCACCATCTCCTTCCTACAACCCCACGAGCAAAACCCGCAGAGTGGGAGGTAGAGGGCTGCGATGGAGTGTTTGATTAGACAGAAAGTATAACTTCTTGCCTCTGGGCATGATTCACCGCTAGAAGAGCGCCAAGGGCACTAGCATGACGTCTGGAGCTCTCACCGGTGACGGCCATTGCCCCGGACCTCGAGGCACACGGCCATGCCAAGCCCCGTTCTTCTCCAAGTCTCTACGGTTAGCGTGTGAATGTCGGAGGGGGCCTCAGAGCTCATCTCGTTGGGGGCTTTCAAATCGGACTGAACGTCTGGATCCTCCGAAGAGTGCGTTAAATACTGCAGATTCTCAGTCTCCACATCCAGAGCCTGGGAATCTGCATTTACGATGTCCTGAAGTGGTTCTGAGGTATAGTCAAATTTAGGAATTCTTTCGTCCCATCACTTCATGTTATAGGTGAGCAAACTGAGCCCCAGACTGGAGCAAGGGCCGGATTTAGTGGCAGGGCTGTGACTAGCATGAACCATCCATCATGAACTAATACTTGGTCTCGTTGCTTGGCTCTAGGCTGAGGGTTACACAGCGATTAAGAAGTTCAGAAAGTTCTCCTGTCGCACCCCCTGCCCCATGAGCCCCTCCAGGAGACATGTTGCTTAAGTCTGGGGTATCCACACAAGTGTGCCCAGAGCAAGAATTATAACAATGATGGGGTGCCAGGCACTGCTCTAAGCACTTTACCTGGAGAACTCTTCTAATCCTCGCAACAACCCGTGAGGTGAATATTCTCCCCATTTTACGGAAGCGGAAACTGAGGCACAGGGCAGCTACGAGGGCAAGGAGCTGCTTTCGCCATGTCACGCTCAGGTGATTGTTTTCCTCTGCTTGGGGCGGCGCTCTGCGCCTCTACTTCCTTTATCCCACACATTCAGAGCTGGCCCCTTCCCTTCCACACTCCCTCCCTCTCCAGCCCAGGGAGCCATTCAGAACTGAGCCAGGGGGTGGGGGTGGGGGGTGTTTGGCTGCCATGTCTCTGCAGTGCCAAGCTCCACTGTGGACCTTCCTTTACTGAGGGGCCGCATGTGCAGATGACTGGCTCTGGGGCCCGAGTCAGCCTTGGGGGCGCCCTGCAGGTCAGCCAGGCAGGCAAGGGGGAGAGGCTGCTTCTCCCCGGCAGCCCTCGGTTGCCCGGCAGGGGTGGGCGTTTTCAGGGAATTCATTCTTTGCTGGGGAGTGGGTGAGTGAGGGCACATTCTCAGCCAGCGCAGAGCTGTAGAGTCATGGGTGTGTGTGTGTGTGTGTGTGTGTGTGTGTGTGTTGCTTTAAATAAGCTTAGTTGCAGCTGAGCTGGCTGTTGTATTACCCTTGAAACCTTGTCTAATTCCGTGACTCAAGGCCCTGTGTTAGGACTCATGCAGTTCCTTGTCAGCCTAGTGAACAAAACTGATCTCTCCTGGAGGTCCTGGGGGTAAGTTCTCTTAGCTGTGTTCTTTTTTTCGCAGTGGCTGCTAGGAAGCTCGGGATTCTATCTGTTGCTTAAGGGAACACTCTGTCTCATTTTTGAGTTCGTGACAAAATTAACTCCTCTCTTCAGTTTTTCCTCCAGTTTTAACAGTTATTGATCTCTGAATTAATTTTAATTTGCCATGTTTCTAACTATAATATATGAGAGTGCCAGTTTCACCATCTTCTGCTAATCTGACATTTTTAATAGGTTATTTTTGGTTGCTATTTAAATTCTTATGTCTCTGTTGAGCATTTTTCCATGTTAAGTTATTTTCTCCTATAAACTTTTGTGTTTATCGCCTGTCCTTATTAATCTAGGTGATATTAGGGATTCATTTCTTGATTTGTATGAATTTTCAAGTATTAAGATTATTTACCCTTGGGTTATAAAATTTTTTGAATTTTCCATTGGTGTATGCTTTTATTTTGTTTTATTTTTATTTGTTAAAGATTTTATTTATTTATTTGACAGAGAGAGAGAGAGCGAGAGAGCACGAGCAAGGGGAGCGGCAGGCAGAGGGAGAGGGAGAAGCGGGCTTCCTGCTGAGCAGCGAGCCCGATGTAGGACTGGATCCCAGGACCCTGGGATCATGACCTGAGCGGAAGGCAGATGCTTAACTGACTGAGCCACCCAGGTACCCTGTGCTTTTATTTTAAGCTGCCTCAAATAATTTACCAGAAATAAGCAGGGCAGAAAATGAATGACTGAATTAAATTTCTTGTTTGTGTACTCCACGTGTATTTATGGAGCAGTCTTTCTGACCATCCACTTTATCTGCAATTTGGTTTCTTTTTTTTATTAGCAGTAAATTTTTATTACAATTAATAGTTCAGATGATGAACAGACTAGAATAGTGTTTAAAATCAACTTCTGAAAAAAAATCACATTTATTTATTTATTTATTTATTTATTTATTTAAAGATTTTATTTATTTATTTGAGAGAGAGAATGAGATAGAGAGCATGAGAGGGGGGAGGGTCAGAGAGAGAGGCAGACTCCATGCTGAGCAGGGAGCCCGACGTGGGACTCGATCCCGGGACTCCAGGATCATGACCTGAGCCGAAGGCAGTCGCTTAACCAACTGAGCCACCCAGGCGCCCCCAAAAATCACATTTATATAAGGGAAATTAAAACGGGCCAGCAAAAGTCCAAAAAAAGGTATAGCTTGGATTATTGCACTTGGATGATGCAATTTAGTTTCTATGGTAAGAACAATAGCTGACATCTGTTGAGTGCTTATTATGTGCTAGACACTGTTCTTTACAAGTATTAACTTATTTCACAACGATCTTATGAGGAAGTTATTATCATCCCCATTTTACAGATAGGAAAACTGAGGCACAGATTAGTAGTTAACTAACTTGCTGTGCTGACACAGCTAGCAGACGGTAGAGCCAGGATGCAAACTCCAAGCCTGTACACCACTGGTTCTTAACAAGGGATGATTTTTACCCCCAGGGGACATAGGAAATGTCTGGAGGCGTTTTTGGTTGTCACCACTGGGGAGTTGCTTGTATTATGTAGTGAGTCGAGGTCAGGGACACTGCTAAACATCCTACAGTGCACAGGACAGCCCCCCACTCCCCAACAAAGGATGATCTGGCCCAAACGTCAATAGTGCTGAGGTTGAGCCACCTTGTGTAGACCAACCATTATCGTATATCATCTCCTTAAGCTTCCCCAAAGCTCTTTAGCCTGGTTCTCTGTCCTTGATCTGCACGGATAACTGAAAATGCCCCCAGATGGGCTGGGTAGTGGTACAGTCTGCACGAGGGAGCATAGGCATTCCAGGGGGGCACACCCTGGTGCTCAGGTTCCTCATGGGGAAATATTTCTGAAGGCAGGAAGCAAAACCCAGAAAGCCTTTGTGTCCATTGTTCTTGCAGGTCCAAAGAGGGGCGGGGGCTGCAGAAGGAGCTGCTGGGCTTGTTACATTAGGGAGCAGTGCCCCATCCCATGACAAGGACCAGCCGGAAAGCCCCAGGTTACTGAAGCCCCAGACAGAGCACTCCAGGTGCCCTAACCTTAACCCTAACCCAGGTGCTCCTCCCTCCCTCTGCCTGTGGCTTCCTTTCTCCCAGGTTCCCAGACACTGGTCTAGATCTCTGCGAGCAGGTGCTTCTTATCCTCCCCTCCCCCACCATCTCATCTAGATACTGAAGCTCCCTAGGGCAGGATGGGTCCTGTTTCCATTATAGCCACGCACCTAGCCCACCACAGGCCCCTCATACAGAAATCCCAGTTGCAGCCTTCTAGAATGTGCTGCTGGAAGAAAACTCCTAATTCTGGCAGCAAGGGCATCTCTTTTGGAAGGCCATGCTCTTGTGGCAAGAACAGGGCTCAGAGAATTGGCAGGCCTAGGCTGGTGGTTTCTGTACTCGGGAGCCCTGCATGGGGCTCACTGCAGGCCGTTTGTCACCTTCATGGTGACTGGTAATGGGGCTGGTATGGGGCTGCTCATCAATAGTTATTTGTTGGCTAGAATAAATGCATCCCTGCTCTGCTCTCCTGTCTGGACAGATCGAAACCACCTCCACAGATGGACTCAGGCGGTGGCTGCAGCCTGCTGCAGGGCAGGGGATGCAGACACGTGTCGATCATGTGGGGTACAAGGCTGATGGGCTTACCAGTGTCGTCCTGCCTGCTGAGCAGGCGCCTGCACACAGTGGTGAATCCTGCCCCTTGTCTGTGGGCTTGACTCAGCCTGCCCCATTCCTCCCTGGGCTAGAGGATCTTTGAGGCGAGGGGCTATCAGTGAATTACACTCAGACTTCTCAGGGGCCTGCTCTGTGCCAAATACTGGGCTGAGTGTGGTAGACGCAGCAGTTAATGAGAAAGACATGGTCCCTGACTAGCAGGAATAGAGATTTTGCACTAGCAGCTACAAGTGGGATGTGCATAATGGAGGAGGTCTGGGGAGATTGTTCTTAGCTGCACTAACCGAGGGTTGCTGGAGGGGAGGGGTTGGGAGGGATGGGGTAACTGGGTGATGGACATCGGGGAGGGTATGTGTTGTAATGAGCACTGGATATTATATAAGACCGATGAATCACAGACCTCTACCTTTCATATGTTAATGAAAAAATAATAAAGTAATGAAGGGGGCTCACAAATGACAAAAGCTTGGGAAGCATTGATCCAATAAGCCTCTTCCCATTAGTGATGAAGGAAGGGAGGTCCAAAAGAGTGACATTTAAGGTTGGCAAGAAACAGACCCGGGATTACAACCAAATCCTCAGGATCTCCAGGTGGTGTTCCTCTGAGCAACCCGGGCCACCTGACTTCCCTAGGCTCCCTCCACTAGAAGATGCTTTGATTAGTGTTCTTTTATTTTTAAATAAAAGTTTTGTTGAGATGTAACTCACATACCATAAAATTCAACTGTTCAAAAGTGTATCATTTAGTGGGTTTTAGCGAATTCACAGAGTTGTGCGACCAACAGCACAATCCAGTTTCAGAACATTTCCTCATCACCTTGAGAATCTGGGTGGCCACTGATTAACCACGGGTCCAAGAAAAATGAGGAAGTTCATGAAGCCAACCTGAACCCAACTGGCAGCTGGAGCCAAACGCGAGAGAGCCACAGCTAAGCCACAGACCTGTAAGTGAAAAGAATAGATGTATAAATGTACAAGTGACTCTGGAGTCAAAGAGGCCTGGTTTGAATTCCAGCCTGTGAGTTCTATCATCTTGTTACTTAACGTCTCTGTGGCTGTTTCCACGACTGTAAGGTGGGGGTGACACCTACCTCATAGAGTTGCTTGAAGGTGAAGGTGGTCAGCCAGAGAGCCTCTCACACAGAAGGGCTCAGCATGTTGTGGGCTGCCCACAAAGCAGCCATCCCCCCTTTTCTCACGCAATCCCAGTTTCTGTTTAGGTTTCCCATATGACCCTCTGTGCCTCCTGGGAAGCTGACCGCACCCTGAACTTCAGAGCTGGTCTTGACTGGCGTAAGGGAAATCCCAACACTCTCACCACCCATTGGCTCAGGAACTCAGGTGTACGCGGGTCAGCGGAGGGCGCAGGTCCAGCCCCAGCCATGTGCTCAGGAACGGGTGTGTGCATCAGGCAGGTTCTTAGCTGCAACAACAGAAGCCGAGTCTGGGTGGTTCGGCACTTCCAAAGTTTATAGAAAGGACAATGGGTGGCTCGCAAGATCATAGGGAGAGCTGGAAAGCCAGGCTTCCGGCCAAGCTGGCCCAAACCCTTCCACAGGTCAGAGCTGACAAGAAAACAGCCACCAACACCAAGATCTGGATGCACGTGCTACAGACTGCCTTCCAGCCGTTTCTGGGCCGGGAGCTTGACTTTACTCTGCAGCCATTAATGCCTCCACTGTGTGTGTGTGTGTTTGTGTGTGTGTGTGTGTGTGTGTGTGTGTGGTGGGCAGGCGTGCAGGGCGAGCGGAGGGGAGGGGCAGGAGGAGAAGGCACACTCCATGCTTTTCTTCTTGCACCACTAACTCTTGAGTAAAAGACCCGTGGCTGTGTCAGGAGAACAAAGTCTGGCTCCTGCTTTGGGGAGGTGGGACTGATAATTTCAAACTTGTCCTAACAAAGGGTGAGTGTTCAAAAGAGCCCAAGTGACCACAACAAGTATGACAGATGTCTGCCACAAGATTTGTTCCAGTTTGAGAAAATGAGGCGCAAGGGGGTTGTTTGTTGGGGCTTCTTATAAAGAATCATCCTTATTCGTAAAAGGGACACAAGAAGAGACTCTCCTTTCTCTGCACGTTGTGATGTGTTGATGTGGAGTCTGGAGCACAATAAATCATTCCAGCATGAGGGAAGCCTGCCTGAAAATGAAGCCAGTACACAGAGGAGGGGAAAAAAGCAAGAGGGGAGCAGAGAAGGAGCGCAGAGCCACTGTCTTGCTGATCCCGAAGCCGTTCAACCTCTAGATTTCCAGTTACATGAGCAAGTGCGACTTGGATTTTCTGTTGCTGGCAGCCCAGCACGTCCTAACTGATGTATTAGCGATGACCCATCAAGACCTTCTAGAGACAGTGGGAGGCGAGGTGGTCGGGGAGAGACCTGGGTTCTAGCCTCATTTCTGCCTCGTGCCTCCCAGCCAAAGCATGAACCTCTGAACCACAGTTTCACTGTTTTCACAGCATTGTTGGGGAGTGAAACGAAGGGTGGAAGAGAACTGTGTAGACCAAAGTGCAGAGGATTCTTCCTCCCCATGGGTTCTTGTAATCAAACAAGACAGGGGCACAAACAGGGTAATACATGAACAAACAGCTGCTTTCTCAAAGGCTTGAACATTCCAGGTTCCCATTTGGCCCAAGTTTTCGTGTATTCTCTATACTTGGCAGCTGGGTGGGAGGTAGTGGGAGATAGGAAGGAGACGGAAACCCTTTGAAGTAGAATTAGGTCAAAGCTGATCATTAAACAGCGTGTAGATTTGGGTGTTTGCTTTTCCTTTTCTCTGTGTTCTGAAAGGAGCACAGGGGAAACTGTAGGCTCTCCTTCAGGAGGAGAAGGAAGGAGGATGCCAGATGCGCCAGATGTTTTACCCTTCTTCTCTCTTCTGGTATCCTCACAGCAGGTAGGTGGGACATGTGTCTCCATTTCTGAGACTCGGAAATGGTTCCAAGAGGTGAAGTCATCTGCTCTGGGTATGAACTTGAATGCTCTTTTCAGTACATCCCACCAGCTCCCAGGAAAACACAAAAACATACTCCATTTGGTATTTGAGCTCCAAAGGTTTAAACAGAAGCTTACCAGGAGGGCTGAAAGAAGGCATTGTCTCCTCAGGTTAACTTCAAATGTCCTTTTTCCCCAAGGGAGGCAACTGTGCTATCAGAAGAACGTGGTCATACTTGTAAATACCAAGGATATCTTGGAAGGACACTCAAGAACTGGACAGAGTGGGTGATCTGAGCGTGGCAGTGGAGGGAGCCTGGTCGGAGGAAGACACAGACACTTTTCACTCTTGGCCTTTTCCTTGGTAAACATCGTGGCATGTGTGTGTTTTATCTACTCAGAAAGTAAATAAACGAAACTATTTTTGGCACTTAGGTCTTGGGTCTGCTGCTTCCCAGCAGTGACCTGGGCTAGCCACGCTTTAGTGTTTCCTCATTTGTGAAATGAGGATAAAAATGTCTGCCTCTCAGGCCTACTCAGAAGATTAGATGACATCATGCACATGAAGGAGCTTGGCATTTAGTAAATGCTCAATAAACAGAAGGTATTTCTCCGGACTGCAAAGCTCTAGTCATATGAAAGCTACAGTTAGTAAGTTATTATTGTTTGTCATTCAGGGCATTTATACAAATAATTTTGACATATTTTATTTTATTTATTTATTTTTTAGAGATGACTATTTGAGAGAGAGAGCACACGAGCAGGGGGAGGGGCAAAGGGAGAGGGAAAAGCAGACTCCCTGCTGAGCACGACTTGGGGTTCCATCCCAGGACCCCAAGACAACCTGAGCCAAAGGCAGACACTTAACTGACTGAGCCACCCAGGTGCCCCTAATCTTGGAATATTTTAATTTTCAATCTGGACTACCTCCTGGGCTTGAAATCGTTTGGTAAGTCCACCCAATGTTAGAGGAAAGAACACAGGTGTGGAGTCACACAGATCTGACTTCAGAACCTAAGGCTGCATCACCCTGAGCAAGGCACTCAATGTCTCTGAGCTTCAGCTCCTAATCAGCGCCTCATCAGCTGATTGGATCCTCATGGGTTGTCTTTGTTCCTTGTCTGATGCCCACCTCCCAAAGCAGATCCAATTCCGTAACGTATTAACTAGAAATATTTTGGGGGGGGTGTGGGGAAGAAGATACAGATCACACACCACACAATAGAAATTAAATCAAATCCTCCAACAGACATCTCCCAAGTTCCTCTTCCCTGCCAATCATTTTCTCTCTTTCCTTCTCTTCACCTCTGGGACTTCTTTTTTTTTTTTTTTAAGATTTTATTTATTTATTTGACAGAGAGAGACAGCGAGAGAGGGAACACAAGCAGGGGGAGTGGGAGAGGGAGAAGCAGGCTCCCTGCAGAGCAGGGAGCCCGATGCGGGACTCGATCCCAGGACCCTGGGATCATGACCTGAGCAGAAGGCAGTCGCTTAACCAACTGAGCCACCCAGGCGCCCCACCTCTGGGACTTCTTAAAACCCCTTTTGTTGTCCAGAGCAGTTCACGCCTACCCTCAGCCAGTGCGCCCCACTCAGCAAAACAAAGACCAAGCCGAAGCTCCTTTCCTTGACTGTGTCTCTCTGCAGGTGGGACGGCGTGGCCTCAGTCCATCCGGCCACAGGTGAATGGAGGATGATCATACTCCCCTGGCAAGCCCATTGTGAAGATGGGCAGAGCTGGAATTCAGGTCCAAGTTTGTGACCTCAACTTCAATATCCCTCCCCACAGCTATCTCAAGACAACAGCATTTTGTAGAATCTTGGTTGCTAGTTTTGTTGTTGTTACATTCGGTTTTTAGAAGAGACAAAGAGTGAGTCAGGAATGTAATAGTAAGAATTCAATTTGCAGAGTATGTGCTGGGACCAGTACAAAGTCACGTCAAAGCCTCACTCTCCGTGGATCTGTGATGCCAGCCAGGGAAACTTGAATTTGGAGCGATGACCCCTGAGGCAGACTGGCATCCTCCATCATCAAAGAGCCATCTTATTATGTACACTGCCTTCCGCTTACGCTAGAATGTGGACTGAGATGTTTCAAAATTCATCGGCAAAACATGAGATGTGATGCGGTTTTCTTCTTAGCCTGACGTCCCACTTCCTAAGCCTTCCAGCAAGTTGGAACTTCATTGTAGAAAACCTCCCAGGAAGGGAAGGGAGTCAGGGTGATCAAGCGCATCAGTGGGATTGGCAGAGAGGTAAGTCAGTGACGGCGGTCAGCAGTAGGGTCCTGAGTTGAGTGTGTTTTAGTTTCCCAGAGCTGCTGTAGCAAGATTCCACTCACGTGGTGCCTCAAAACAACTCACATTTATCCTCTCGGTTCTAGAGGCTGGAAATAAAAAAATTGCTGGCAGGGCCATGCTCTCTGAACGCTCTAGGGGAAGATGGTTCCTTGCCTCTTCCTAGTTTCTGGTATTGCCAGCAATCCTTGGTGTTTCCTTGGCTGGAAACACATCACTCCAATCTCTGCCTCTGACATCACATGGTGGTCCCCCTGTGTGTCTCTTTACCTCGGTTACCTCTTATAAGGACACCAACCTTTGGATCAGGCCCACCCAATCCAGGATGACCTCATCTTAACTAAACCCACCTGCAAAGACTCTAGTTCCAAATTAGGTCACAGTCACCAGTCCTGGGGATTAGGACTTCAACTTACTGTTTTGGGAGACACAATTCAACCCACAACAGAGTGCTCTTCTCTTTCAAGTTTGCTGGCAAAGCTGTCTGCAGAAGTGATTCCACAGCTAGGACCTAACAGTGATTGAAGGAAGGGGGGATAGGAAGGTAAAGTTGTGGGGAGCAACTTCCACGTTTTCAAAAATGGGGCAATGGAACTCTTGAGTGTCAGCTCAGTCCTTAATATTGTCACCCATTCCTGGCGAAGGCAGACGTTCAAAACTAACATCTGAAGCGCTAGGCTTAACCTGACCCATAACTTCGAAATTAATGCTGGCAAATAGGCCTGTTCATCATTGATAAGTCACAGTTTCACATGATGGTTAACATCCCCTTCAAAGATGGATGTACGTGTAGTTCATTCCGTTTTTAAGAGAGAGCTCCCAGAATCCTGCTCAGATTTATGGTCAAATAACAGTTCTGAAAAATTGCATCTGATGCTGACTCAGGCCTGGCAGGGGCAGTTGTCACAGGCCTTGAGCTTTGGCATCAATCTGTGACTTCCCAGTGAGAGAAGCTCAGGGGTGGAAGCCCACAGGCCTGATTGCCCTTTTGGAATAATATTTAATAGGATGACCACCCCCTCCCAGCCTGCCAGCCCGGATCAGTGCCACAAGCCAAGGCTCAGCCTTGCTGGGCACAGGGGCTGCGAGGAAGACTTGGCAAAATTTTAATTAACTGAAGATAAACACACACCGGGAGCGGGAGTCCATTAGCTGGCACCACCACCCAGAGAGAAAAGGCCTCGCTAATCGCGCACCACAGCAGGTGAAATGACCTGCAGACCAGCAGCGTCCATGTGCTGGCAAATTAAAAAACCTATTTTCAAAATAAATATGCATGGGGTCTCCGTTTGTCATATTCTTTCTCCTGAAAAGCAGGAGAGCGGGGATGTTCATGAGCAACTGTTTTTAATATTTTTATTGCCCAGGAATGCTGAACACCCACATGTGAGTCCAGCAAAACAGGGCTGGAATCGCCCTTTCTCTGGAGGAGAGGGAAGTTGTTCAGGAAGCCAAGTGAAGGTAGTCAGAGGTTGAGGACCATCCCTGAGGAGAAGAACAAAGAACACAGTCAGCCTGAGCCGGATCAACTGAGTCCGGAAGTGGGTGAAAAAGCAGGTGGGGCAGACATACGCTATTCGCTCTGCATCAAGGAGTCCGCAATTGACCGGCCTTGGTTTGGATTATGAGATGGCCAAGTGGCAGGGCTGGCGCTTACGTTTTCAATATCCTCAAGGGAGGATCTTACATGATTTTATTTTATTTTATTTTTTAAAGATTTTATTTATTTATTCATGAGAGACAGAGAGAGAGAGAGAGGGAGAGGGAGAAGCAGGCTCCCAAGGAGCAGGGAGCCCAATGCGGGACTCGATCCCAGGACACTGGGATCATGACCTGAGCCAAAGGCAGACGCTTAAACATCTGAGCCACCCAGGCACCCCTTACATGATTTTAGAACATGGCCTGAAAGTGGGTACTTCATTCACTCATTATAGCATACACCATCACTTACTCTGTCACAAGTGCTATCCACGTGGGGCTGGACACACAGCAGTGAGGGAGATTTCACAGTCTCTGTTCGCATGAAGCTTACGTTCTAGTTGGGGGTGGGGTGGTGACAAATACATAAGAAAAGATCAGGTGGCAACTAAGTGCACAGACCTGGATGGTGGCGCAAAAGACCTGGAGAGCATTCCTGGGCACAGCAAGTGCAAAGGCCCTGAGACAGGGAGGGGCTTAGTCTGTTGGAGGACTGGAGAAAAGGTGAGTGGTTGAAGCTCCATGACAAAGGAGATGAGTAGTAGAAGAAAAGAATAGACAGGGCTAAGGTTAAGGAGACAGGATTTTATTCCAAGTGCAATAATTTATGTGAAACCTGTCATTCCTGTTCCTGCTAGATTACTAGCTCCAAGAGGGCAGTCTATATCTATCTTGCTCACTCAATACGTAGGTTGCATTCCAGGGCATGTGCTGTCTGCCTTGTCATTGTTATTTATCCCTTTAGTATTACAGGTACAAGTAGGTAAGGTTTCTCCCCCCCAGATAAGTTACAAACCACTTAACGGATCAAGCAGGGACCCCTCTTCTTCTGACCTTTCTATTGTGTGCTGAGCCAGCCTCCAATGACCCTTGCCTTCTTGTATATCTCCTTTCACACTGAATCTGAGCTTGTCCTGTGCGACCAGGAAAAAAAGGTAGAAGGCATAGTGTATGACCCTCAAGGTAGGCCATAAAAGTCATCGCAGCACCTGGCTTGGTCTGTTAGCTTCCTGACTCTAGGGGAGGCCAGCCGCCACACCACGCGGACACTCAAGCAGCAATGTGGAGTGGCCCACCTGGAAAGGAAGTGAGTCGCCCACCAAGAGCCAGCAACAATTTGCCAGTCCTGTGAGGGAAGCCACCTCGGAAATGGGTCCTCCTGCCCCAGCTGACATATGATGGCAACTGACCCTGCACCAGACTCACCCAGCTGAGTCCTTCTCTGCTTCCTGCCCAACAGAAACCGTGAGAGAGAACACAGGATTGTTTTTTTCAGCCTTTCAGTTTTGAGTGATTTGTTAGGCAGTAACAGATAACCAGAACGCCTAGCAGAAGGTCATGCACGCAGTAGTGGGTGGAAGCACAACCATGAGGAAGTCCTCAAAGGGAGCCCCGCCATGTGGGACAGGGGGTGAGGGACACCTGAGGGGAGGGGAGGGCAGCCAAGAGCAGGTGGTAAGAAGAAACTGTTAACGAGATTATTGAAGACTAACCGTGGAGGGCAGAATTTGGCAGTTATTATCTCTTGTGAAGGCTCCAGTAGCCAGGGGATTCAGCCAAAATATCCGTAAGATATTTTGATCTGTAAGAATCTAGAACCTGTGTAAATTCCCCAACTTGGCTGTTGTGGTGACCCTGGTCCAGGTTTACGGAGCGAAATGCTCTTGAATGTTTGCTTAGGGTGACAAACAACAAAGGGTAGGAAGAGACAGTGCCCCACCCAAAGCCACTTTGGTGGGGTCTACCAGGAGGGGAGGTGAGCAAGTGAGGTCCTGGCAGGGCCTGAGGCAGGCCCTCAGGGCCTAACAGTTGAAAGTCCATTGCATCTGGTTGGTGCAGGGAGTGAAAATGTGCAGTCACCTCAGTTAGAGGCGTGCCCAGCAAATTATCCTCAAACAACCCCCTCCTGACACATGTGTTTGGCTAACTGAGGTCTGTTAAATCCTTGTTTCAAAATACATTTGATCTGGAACTCCCAGGTAGCCGTCCAGTACAAGTCGTGCTGTTGCAGTCCAGGCCGGAGTGAGAGAGGGTAGCCGGCCCTGCCTTCCCTCCACCTGCCCTGGCCCCACTCACTGTCCCCGAGGCCCTTCCCGGCAGCCCTCATGTTCTGAAGATCATCTCTTGAAGACCACAGATTGAGGACGTTCCAGAGTCTGCCACATTGTTTTATAATAATCTGTCATTTGTGATTGTTTGCACTGCTGTTTTCCCCCATGACTGCAAGCAACTAGATCCATCTTCCTTAGATACTGTCTCATCTCACACTTCCTGTGCTGAACATACCCCACAGGGTGCTGCTTCTCCGAAGCTAAAGTCAGAGTATCTTTCCAGTGTCGTCTCTGCTCCCTGGACATGGACCCAAGGCCCCCGCTCCAGTCACTTTCTCCTTACTGTCCCCGTGTGTCCCACCCCCCCACCTGACCCCTTCCAGGCCCTGCATTTGCATTTCCTCCACCTGGAACACCATCTCCTGCCCCCTCACCCATCCACCAGGCACACTTAGACCCCACTCCCTGCGACGCAACTCCCTACCCAAGGGACTGTTCCCCACCAGTGTTCCATTAGCAAACACTACCTGGACCAGTCATCGATGCTTAAAATTCCCATGGATCAGAAGTCACAGACACATGAGGGTTGCCAGGGACCTGAGAGATGGTCTAGTTCAAGCTCTTATTTCATCAATGAGGAGATGAAGGCTGAGAGGGAGCAGCTGTGGAAGAGAGTGTTTGTCACGCAAAATACTGGCCACCACCAGATCCTGCCTCTGGACGGCATTCGGGAAGGAAGGGTCAAGAAACATCCCTCCATCTCGAAGCTGTGTTTCTCTGAATGTCAACCTTCTGGTCTGCAAAATCAGGCTCATCTGAGGATTGGGGAAATGTACTTACAGCACTTGGTACATGTAGACCCTCAATCAGTGGTTGTTTTTCTCTTCTTTCCTTTTTTTTTTTTTTAAAGATTTTATTTATTTATTTTTACTAGAGAGCGAGCGAGAGAGAAACAGCATGAGAGAGGAGAGGGTCAGAGGGAGAAGCAGGCTCCCCGCTGAGCCGGGAGCCCGATGTGGGACTCGATCCCAGGACCCTGAGATCATGACCTGAGCCGAAGGCAGACGCTTAACCAACTGAGCCACCCAGGCGCCCTCCTTTTTTTCTTTTTTAAATCATATTATTCTTACTTTTTTTTTAAAAAAAGATTATTTATTTGAGAGATAGAGTGTTGTGTGCACAGGGGGTGGGGCAGAGGGAGAGGGGGAAGCTGACTCCCCAGTGCAGGACTCCATCTCACGGTCCCAGGATCATGACCTGAGCAGAAACCAAGAGTCTGATGCTCAACTGACTGAGCCACCCAGGCGCCCCATATCATTCTTATCTCTTCCATTTTTTTGTGAAAATGTTCAAACACAGAACAAAGAAGAAAGAATTGTACAATGAACAGCTGTCTACTAACCACCTAGATTCCATCATTAACATTGAAAACTGCTTTTTCACATATCCATCCATCCCTCTATCCCTCTATCCATCCATGAATCTATTTTATTTCAAGTGATGCATTTCCAGGTAAACTGCAGACATCAGAACACTTTCTCCTAAATACTTCAGCATGCATATCATTAACTAGAGTTCAATGTTTGTTTAGTTTTTCATTTGATGTAAAATTTAGTTATAATGAAACGCATGAATCTTAAGTGTACATTTACTGAGTTTTAACAAATGCAAACACCTGTGTAATCCAGATCCCCATCAGGATATACAGAGCATTCCCATCACCACAGAAAGTTCCCTCAAACCCCTTCCCTGTTCATCCTTCCCCCACTCATAGAGGCAACCATTGTTTGGATTTTTGCTCTCACCCTAGATCACCTATTACAGAAAGTCATATACATGGAATCATGTAGTATGTACTCTGTGTAGGGCTCCTTTCCCTCAGCAGGATGTTTTTGAAGCTCATTCATGATGTTGTGGGATCAGTGGTCCATCTTTTTTATTGCTGGATGGGATTCCATTGTATGAACACACCCCCGTTTGTTTATCCATTATCATGCTATTCATTTTTAATAAATGCTAGTTATCTCCCTTCTTTCCTTATGGTAGCTCATCATCAATGACATCAGCCACCACAAAACTCCACGCAAAGGGATCCGGCACCTTTGAGACAGGAAGGTCCCAAGCCAGTGGGAAAAGGTGCTCCTCACCTAAGCCTGCTCTTTCCCAGCTGAAGTCAGTGCATAGAGAGAGCATCACGTTGATGGAAGAATCGATTTTAGTTTCCTCCTGGGAGATCTCTCAGCCTGTCTTATTCTTATTCAGTGCATTCTTCTTAGCTTCCTCCACCATGAAATGAGCTGAAGCCAATTAAGAGCCTTCTGCTTCCTCATCAGTGATATTTATGACTATGGGAATATTTATGATGCATGGAGAGGGCCTGGGTCAGAGAGGAGACTGAACTTCTGCTGTCCTTGTAAATGGGATTTGTCTCCTGCTTGTTTTTGCCAGCGTTATAAAAAGGAAGAGTGCATGTCATATAGGTTTGGGTTTCTTCCCCCCCCCCCCCCATCTAACCTTTGCATTGAGGCTGCAGATTAATCTATGATAAATGCTTTTTTATTACTGACCTCCATGCTTGGAATGAAGGAGGCATTTTGGTTTTCTGGACACTTTGGTAATATTACCTCCTTTTTCTGAGGTTTCCCTCACATGACCTATCCAAGCTAGAGCTAAAATGTATGAAAAAAGTCATTTTAAAGCTGATGACAGGAATTCTGCATTCTCTAAGAGGCTCAGGAGCTGCTAGAATCCACCAAAATGCCTCTGCATAAGTAAGAAAGGGTCAGTTACTTCACATTTTTGGAAAAATTACCAGGAAAGCAAACCATTCCCTTTAAAATACCCATTTTTAAAAATAGTCCTTCCTGCATGTCTTCATTCCCGTCTTCCAGGAACGCCCTTTTCCTTCCCAAGGCTAAGGCCCCCATGCTCTCGGGATCCCAAGTTCTCCCTCCCAGACCTGTGGCTCCATCTACAAACACTCCACTGCAAATGGTTCTTCCACCTCTGGTCGCAAACACTGTTCCTATCTCTCCTATAATATCCAGACAGAGTTATGAAAATAAATATACATATCAATTACACATTTATGTAATTCATGTGGCTGCCCTCCCTTCCCTTCAGTTCTGGAATTCTTGAAAACGGCCTTCTCTGCTTTAGTTTCCTCGCTGGTCCACCCCTTACAGCGTGGCCCACCCTCCCCACTGCACTGTGAGGGGCCAGAAGGCGGCCATGAACTTCTCAGCTTTCCTCCTGCCTCCTCTGGTCCTGATGACCGGTCCCCTCTCTGGTGACTTGTGACTCTGCAACATCTCATCACCTCCCACAACCCCTTTCCTTTGCTGGGCTTTAATTTTCCTCCCACACCCTAAAGGTGGTCATTCCTCCAAGAGGTGTCTTTGGGCCAATGGCATGCCTTCTCCCACCATTTTGTAGGCTGAGCAGCTCCAAGCTCCCTGTCGCCCTCAGCCTGCAGGCCAAGTAGCTCACCAGATGCTTCCGCCTGGGTCACCTTCCACCTAAACACTGTTCATCTCCTCCCACAAGGAAAGGGGCATGAAACATGGGTTCTGCCCTCTGGGAGTTTATAATTTAGTTAGAGAGACATGCATGCCGATTCTGAAATGTTCTGTAACCAACCCTGAGACTTAATTAAAATTAAAGGTGCTGATATAACAAGAGTCATACCACATGACAAAATGTTAAGTGAGTGAGTGGTCTTACCAATACCATTGCCTGCTCAGAGTGAGGAGAAGCTGGGCACTCTCTTGCCCAGGAACATGGGTCAGCAAGTTCAATAGGGAAGGACAGAAAGGGGGTTCATTCCATACAAGAACAGGGGAAGAGAGAACCATTCAGAGAACATTCTTTCAACCTGTTTTCAACCACACGGGTCAGGACACTTCTTCACGTTTTTTTCACCTTGCTCCCCTAGGAGATTTTGGAGGGTTTTTTTGTTAGTTGTCACAATGACTGAGGAGTGCTATTAGCATTTAGTGCCTGGAAATCAGAAATGATAAATATCTTGCAATGACGAGGTAAGTCTCATGCAAAGAATTGTCCTGACAGTAGCACCAAGGTTGAAAAACATATGTGGTAATTGACTCCTCCTTGCCACCTCCATCCTCCCAAGAAATTGAAAAATGGGGTCATCCTCCCCCAACCCCACCTTGGCTTGACTTTGCCAAGTCAAACTAATACAATTCACACATAGTGAATGGAATTACCCTTGTATCATGGTAACTAGTGCCCAATGGGCAGACTCAAACACATGCCTGGGGCACCAGCCAGCAAGGGGGTAAGTTCAGCTGCATTGAGCTTATTCACAATTTTGCAGGCAAATTTTGCAAAATCTAGAAAGTTTTTTTTTTTTTATTTTAGCATAAATTAATGTTTATTGTTAGATCAAAAAGTAAAATTTTATTTTGAATTTCATGTGAAGTCAGTCCCTGTAAACTTGTCAGGAGTTAGGGCTGATAAAGACATTAATTGGGTCCTGGGAGTGTCCCAGAAGAACACTATACATGTACGTCAGAGCAGTAAATGGAAATAGTGGTGATGCTGAAGAGGCTGGTCTCAGGGAGGCAAGACTAGAAGGGACTGTAATTAGGGAACCTGAAGCCTAATTAATGGTGCTCTATCTTGTCTGGGGGAAGACTGTAACAGATGATGGGAGGCCAGTTGGTCGGACTGTTGGTTGACAAATAGTAATTACTGTGTTCTAGGCACTGGGCTGGGCACTGGGATACAGCATGAACATGGCGATGTCCCTGTCCTCAGGGCGGGGGAGGAGGAAACAGGAAGAAATGCTACGGCCATAGGTCACACACCGCAGACAGGCATAAAGAAAATGATTGCAGGTCAGCAAGGGAGCCTAGAGGGCCGTGAGTCTGAGAACAACATCGTGCAGGTTTATCCAGCACTCTCAGGAGGGGCGGGTGGGGATCTTGGTCACTGGTCACTTGATGACTGGTTCCTCAGGTCTCACCAGGGCTGGAAGAAAGCTCCAAGGAGCCTAACTCCAGTCTAGGGATAGCAGCTGGGCAACCCCTGAGAGAGGGGGCGCAGGAAAGCCCTGGTTGGCTACTAGGAGAGGGCTGATGGGCGTGGCCTTTGCTTCATTGGCTGCTGGGCTTGTGGGGGCGTGGCCTGATTTAAAAGAACATGGTCTTGTTCCCTGAACCAAAGCCTGGCGTCAGGAGGGAGGGGATGCGCGCGACTCGGGAGAGTCCCAACAGGAAACAGATGACACCTTCATTAGAATAACTGAAGAAGAGGAAGTGACAAAGGTGTGGGTGAGGAGTGGAGGAACCACGGGGATGTTGGGGGTGACTCCGCTCCTGGGCAGCCCTAAGTGAAGGGTGGGGAAGTGTATAGGAAACCAGGAAGAAGAATCGCGTAGAGAAAGGTAGAGACGAGAAGGCTGTTTGGGGAGAGACTGGGGCGTCCTCACAGGGAGGCAACGGGCAATACTGTCACCTTACTTCCCTGCTCTCTAGTCTTCTGTCGGCTCCCCCTTGGCCAAACCCAGTGAGAAGTGAGAGGACAGAGAGCAGGGTTGAGGGGTGAACAGAAGATACGCAGCACAGGGTGACCCGTGGCCAAGGACGCAGGCAGTGCTGTTCCTGGAAAGAATCCGTCCCTTGTAAACAAGAACCCCGTGTCCCACGAGATTGGCTGGCTTCACGAAGGAAGAGGAACTACAAAGCAGCCTGGTACCAGCCCCTGATGTGATTCCTTTATCTTGCCTGCCTAATGGCATCAGGTACCACAGTTTTCTTCTCTGCATCTGTCTGCTTTTTCCCATCCCCACTGCCTCTACCTCTGGCCACCACCTTCTCATGACTGCATTTCTCTAACAGCTTCCTGCCTGGTCTTCCTGCCTCACCGCCTCATGCCGTCCTCTCCGTCCTGCAACCAGGTCTTTCCAACACGCTGATCTGAGCACGTCGTTTCCTTTCCTAAAGCCACGTGACCATAGCAGCCAACAGGAAGTGCAAACATCCTGCTGTGGCTTGCGAGGATTTTCACGGTCTGGCCTTATTTCTTGCCCATTCTACCCCAGTTCTCCTCCCTTTCTACTTTCAACCTCCCCTCAGCCAAACCTTTCTCTCCGAATCCAGCCCACTGTGACACAGAACTACTTTCTGATCCCTCACCTCGGAGAGTGGCATCTGCTCTTTCTTCTCCTAAAAGTCAGGAAGTCAAAAAATTTTTTAAAGATTTTATTTATTTATTTGACACACGGAGAGAGAAAGAGAGGGCACAAGCAGGGGGAGCAGGAGAGGGAGAAGTAGGTTCCCTGCCGAGCAGGGAGCCCCAATGGGGCTTGATCCCAGGACCCTAGGATCATGATCGGATTGGAAGGCACACACCCAACTGACTGAGCCACCCAGGGGCCCCAGGAACTCAATTCTAACCTAACTTTTTCTTTCCTTTTTTTTTTTTTAAAGATTTTATTTATTTATTTGACAGAGAGAGAGACAGAGAGAGAGGGAACACAAGCAAGGGGAGTGTGAGAGGGAGAAGCAGGCGTCCTGTGGAGCAAGGAGCCCGATGCCGGGCTCGATCCCAGGACCCTGAGATCATGACCCAGGACCCTGAGATCATGACCTGAGCAGAAGGCAGACGCTTAACGACTGAGCCACCCAGGCGCCCCTAACCTAACTTTTTCTTGTTCCTTATTCCTTCATTCCTGGTTACCCTTAGCAAAGGTTCTCCTATATGTTCCTATAACATCCTGGCCTTGCCCAAACCATAATATTTATTTTTAAAATTCAATAGATATTTATTAAATACCTGTAATGCATCAAGCTCTCACCACCTCAGGGCCTTCACTTATGATGTTCTTTCTGCTTGGCATGTTTTTTAATTCTTCATCTGACTAACTCTTACCCTTTGGGCCTCAGCTGAAATGTTATTTCCTACAAGAAGTACTCCTCTTACGCCTGGGTGGCTCAGTTGGTTAAGCGTTTGCCTGCGGCTCAGGTCATGATCTCAGGGTCCTGGGATCGAGCCCCAGGTTGTCCTCCACAGGCTCCCTGCTCAGGGGGGAGTCTGCTTCTCCCTCTTCCTCTGCCTGATCCTCCCCCCCCAACTTGTGCTCTCTGTCAAATAAATAAATAAAATCTTAAAAAAAAAAGATCTCTCTTATTCTCCTGAACCGAATAGCATCCTGTATGATTTGGTTTATTTGATGTCTGTGTCCCCCTCTCCATGTGGGAGAGTGCCAGATCTGCTTCATCCACCCTGTGTGCCCATCCCTAGCTTAGAGGCTGGCATGCACTGGGCACTGATCACATATGTGGTGAGGAGAGGAAAGCAATGGGGTTCTCCCATTGGACCATGGCAAGGAATAAAGGACTGTAAAGTAAATTTTACTCTTTAAGTAAACTACAAAATTACAAAAACAAAATTAGGCGTGACAGTGGACCTTTATTAGAATGTAAAAAGAAATGACAACAAATCATTAGACTTTTAAAGCTGAAAATACCGAAAATATCACAAGGTACAGAAAAATACTAGTCTTTTTATTATTTTATTTTTTTAAAAGATTTTATTTACTCATATTGGAGAGCATGCACATGTGAGCGGGGAGGGGGCAGAGGGAAAGGGCGAGAATCTCAAGCAGACTCTGCACCGAGCATGGAGCCTGTCATAGGGCTCTATCCCATGACTCTGAGGTCATGACCTGAGCCGAAATCAAGAGTCAGATACTCAACTGACTGAGCCACCCAGGCGCTCCTACTTATTATTTTTAAAGATTTTATTTTTCTGAGTAATCTCTACACCCAGCATAGGGCTCGAACTCAGAACCCAAGATCAAGAGTTGCATGCTCCGCTGACTGAGCCATGTTGGTGCTCCTACAGTGTTTTTTATTAATGAACTGCCTAGCACACTGCTATAATACTTTCTTCTTCTGCATTTTTTTGGCTGGATACTGTCTTATCTGAATACTCTTCACATGACAACAGGTTTGTAATATTTTCTATGTAGAGAAAGGAAAGAAGTCTTTCCTCTGGAGTAACAAAAATTATATATATTATTAATAGTTGGGATGCATAAAGCATGTGATTTCACAACCAGACAAACATGCTATAGTTTGTACCCTACAAACATAGGAATTCTGATAAATCCCATTTGACATAATTCCCATCAAAAAAGAAAAAAAAAGTATTGCATAGAGTTATATCACTGTATTACTGAATAGCCCGAGTATATATGAGTCAATATCTATGAGAACTGAATCTTGCGCTTAGAATTTTGCACATCTGATGATTAGAAGAAACTCCCATAGACTAGCATTTGGTGATACACAATGCAAATTTTGTTTCTCCTCTGCTACCCACATGCTTCCCAGTGCCAAGTTCCACAGGACACTCTCCAATCTGATATGATCTTTGGCCCTGTTCCTTAGTGCCACAATGCCAAGTGAGTCGGCACCATGAGCAGGAGGATTCCTGGAAGCCATTTCCACACTGAGAGGGCTAGCGTAAAAATTGTTATACACAAAAGTGACTGCCAACCCCCTAAATATATACCACAAGACACAAACCCAGTTATAGCCCTAACTTCACTGCCGCTTCGCCAGATCCCACAAATGCCCCTGGTCCCTTCAGTGCCACCCCACACTGGAGGTAACGTGACCGAGGGGAAGTCTGAGTGGAAAGAGCATTCTTCACCAAGTGTGGTGAAAATTGCTCGCTTTTGCTAAATTTACAAAAATGTTCGACCACATTGTTAGGGCCCCTTCTAGAACTTGTGCCAATGGGAGGCCCTAAAACCGGAGCTGCTTTAACCTCATGGTAAATTTGCTTCCGTCTGTATCTTATCCACTATGACGTGCTGCCTGGTACCCCTCCTGGCACAGAGTAGTTGCTCACGAAATATATGCAGAGTGGGCGAAGCGTCCCTTGGCCTCATTATTAAGGAGATAGTGTTCTCCCTCGGTAGATCTCATTGCTTTGATTTAAAGCTGGTGCTCATGGAATAGTTGAGTAGAGTTATTGACTGCCGGGGGGGCAGGGGTGGAGGGACCACTGGTGGGATAAACCTTCCATCTCCTCGTACCTGGGCAAATAAGCCAACACCAGCACCTCAGCTGGCCTCATTAGCCTCGAGGTGCCCTGGCTGCCCTCTCCAGGTAATTCTAATTGGCTCCAATCAGGGAGAGCCGGGCCTGGGCTTTATTAACAGTGACAGAGCTCCACCGTCAGAATTGTAGGTAGACAGGTCGCGTTGGAAACAGTATTTCCAAGCACAGAGTAATTACAGACAGAACTCATTCTGGCTTTTGTGGCTATGCTGAGGAATCTTTACTTATCCAGCCCTGCCACTGGGGCCTTCTGGTTTCCCGCTTCCATTTTCTTCCTCGTTGTGAGGGCTGTTGGCCTTCCGGGGCCCACGTTCATTTTCCTTCATGACCTTGGGTGCAGCAAGCAGAAACAGTCTGGATTCCCAGAGGGCTAGAGGGGTCTTCAGTGCAGAGAATTCGTCGGAAATTCCAGGTAAGGAGGGTGGGCTGCATTTCTAGAACAAAGGTGGTCACCACAGGCCAGTGGTTTAAATGTGCTGGTGTGTAGGAGAAGCGGGTGTACCCCATGCTTTCTTGCAGCCATTTAGCATGTCCAGCTCCTCTGCTCCACTCCGGTGAAGCCTTCCTGACCCTCAGGCAGTGAGTCACTCCTGTCCGTGCTCCACAGCTTTTGGCTCTGTGTCTCTATTACAGGACTCATTGCACTGTATTTTATTTATTTGTCCAGCCATCTGTCTTCCAAGATGGACTGCCAACTCCTCGAGGGCACTGACCAAATCTTATTCATATTTATATTCTTGGTGTATTTGCTAGCACAGAGCCTGGCACTTGTCAAATATCTATTGAATGACTCTCCAAACAAAGGGAATGGAAGATGTTGGAAATAATAAGACGAAGCAATGTGGGCATGAAGTTTTATGGTAGAAATAGCAGGCCAAGTGGTTAAGTGTGTCCTTTGGAGTCCAACTGGTTTAAATTCCAGCTCCACCACTATGTTAATTAGGATTAGGTTTGGCTGTAAATGACAGAAAACCCCAAGCAGTGGTGGCTTAGACAAGTTGGGTGTTCATTTCTCTTATTTCTCTTTCATGTCACAAGTTTAGAGGTGGTCACCTCAAGATGGCAGAGTTGACTTCCAGGGAATCTTTGGGGACCCAGGCTCTTTCTACCTTGTGGCTCTGCTGTCTGTACCCTTTGTCATGTCATGGCTCAAGCTGGCCCCCATCCAGCTCCGGCTCTCATACCTACATTCCACCAGCAGGAAGGAGGGAAGGGGAGGAGGCTCACAACTCCAGGAAGTTGCTTTTGCTTAGATCCTGTTACCCACAATTTAGTCACATGGACGTGCCTAGCTTCAGCAGAGTGGAGAATGTAGTTTTTTGGTTTTTTTTTTAAGATTTATGTATTTTTTTTTTAAAGATTTTATTTATTTATTTGACAGACACACAGCGAGAGAGGGAACACAAGCAGGGGGAGGGGGAGAGGGAGAAGCAGGCTTCCCGCGGAGCAGGGAGCCCGATGCGGGGCTCGATCCCAGGACCCTGAGATCATGACCTGAGCCGTAGGCAGACGCTTAACGACTGAGCCACCCAGGCGCCCCAAGATTTATGTATTTGAGAGAGAGTGAGCGAGCGTGCACATGCATGCATGAGTTGGGGGAGGGGCAGAGGGAGAGAAGTAGATTCCCTGCTGAGGGCGGAGCCCAATGCAGAGCTCGATCCCATGACCCTGAGATCATGACCTGAGCCGAAATCAGAGATTTATGCTTAACCGACTGAGCCACCCAGGTGCCCCTGGAGAATGTAGTCTTAATTCTAGAAGGCCATGTGCTCAGCTAGTAACGGGAGTCTGTTATTCTATAAGAAGGAGAAACTGGATTTTAGAGAAAAACACTTTCTGCCATATTCACTTACTATGTGACTTTGGGGAAGTGAATTAACTTGATGCTCAGTTTCCTCATTCAAGAGTTAAAGGAATGCAAGCAGATACCTTAGCAAAGTGCCTGGCATTTACTAAGCGTCCGGTTATTACTACTCTTACCAGTGGGGCTAGGCTGGCAGGGGAGGTGTCCCCAGCAGAGAGCTTGTGCACTCAAGTCAGCCTGCCTGAGTCTGAGTCTCAACCAGTACTGCTTACCTACTCTGTGACTTGGGGTTAGTTACTTGACCTTTCTGAGCCTTGGTTTTCTCACCTATAGAAGGGGGCTAATAATAACTTCCTTCATAGGGTTGTTGTGAGGATTGACATATTTTATGTAAGGCAGTTAGCCCAGTACCTAGCAATAAATTCTCTGTCACTGTTGGCTTCTTCTGTTATTACCAGTCAAGGCAAGCCCTGAGTGACCTTGAGTTTGACCATGAAGAGGATGACGGAGAAGATTCCATAAGCTTCTGCCCAAAATGCAACTCATTCCAAGGGGGTGGGACCAGTTTTGTAACACAGGAGGCAATAACTGATTAGGCCTACAGCGGCTGCATTAGTATGTTTGCATTTTGAATTGCCTCCAAATGGAGCTGACTTTAAATGCCACGGGAGCATCCTCTCCCTTCCTGCTTACTTTCATTTTCCAAAGCAGTCAGCAATTCTCTCATCTACACGGTGTTTTTCCCAAGGGGGTCAGGCGAGAAGCTCCAGGATGAGGAGTCCCAAGAAAAAATTTCTGGCCCCCGCAGGACCCGGGGGGTTGTGCCCCGGCTGTATTTGGGCTGGGACTTCTGTCCCCTCAGGCAGAAGTTGCAGGCGAGCAGAAAATATGCTAGGATCAGGTCAGACAGACCGCAGCTTGATAAAATGAGCAAAACACCATTTTTCTTCTGCTCAGGCTCCTGGGATTAGCGGTTAGGTCCCTCGAGGATCCTGTGTGTTTATTCTCAGAAGACCCAGCGCTCAAGGAGTGGGAAGGATTGAAGGCACACAGCCTCCCCAGGTAGATTGTCATTGGTTCTGCTGCTTGCAGGAGCTGAATTGGGACCCTCTGTTACTGTCTGTGTTCACAGGCTGCTTCCCACCTCAGTACCAGCAGAGTAGCTGCCAGGGGTCCCTGCGAGGCCAGAAAGCCTGGGTGGGAAAATGGATGATTGTGGCCCTGCTCTCGCCTGCTGGCTCCCCGGTGCCCTTCGCACTCAGCCTTCCTTCCAGGGTAGCCCCTCCATCAGTTACCATGGCTGCGGGGCGGCTCCTGGGTACCCACCTGTAAATGGAGCCACTGCTTGAGACCAGAAAACCGCCCGCAAAACGAAGATCTGCTGCTCTTCTACAGTCTATAAGGGAGTATATCACTTGAGTATATCACTTGAAGTGGAAAAATTGGCAACAACCTAAATGGCTGGGGGGAGAATGGTTGTGCAGATGAAGGTTCTGTCCCTTCAAGGGATAACAGGTGGCCATTTAATATAATCACAAAAATTATGTGGTGGCTCGGAAACACGCTTATACCATGATGTTCAAGGAAAATATGAAATCTCTTCGCCATGAGTAGAACTGTAAAGATTATCTATGCATCTGGACAAGGACAGAAAGACCAAAAGAGGGAAAAAATGGGCTGATAAGATTGTGGGTACAATTTTTCGTTTTAAAAATGTATTCTGATATCGATTTCTGCTGTTGGTGCACTAAATAAGAAACTCATTTTAAAATCTTGCTTACTGCCTTAATCATGTGCTTCCATCCCACCCCAAAAAAAGAAAAAGAAGCCGAACCACTGGAGTTTGCTAGTCTGGCTCTTGTGCTTATTTTGATATCAACTTTTCAATCAATCTTCTCGGGAAAAGACAGGACTATTTTATTTTATTTATTTTAAGATTTTATTTTTATTTATTTGAGACAGAGAGAATGAGATACAGAGAGCATGAGAGGGAGGAGGGTCAGAGGGAGAAGCAGACCCCCTGCCAAGCAGGGAGCCCGATGCGGGACTCGATCCCGGGACTCCAGGATCATGACCTGAGCCGAAGGCAGTCGCTTAACCAACTGAGCCACCCAGGCACCCAGGACTATTTTAGATTGAAAGCAAACCCCAGATGAACCGGGTTCCCTGTTCAATTCTCCTCCCAGTAGGTGGTGACTGATGAAAGCAGCTCCTTAAGGGCAAATCAATCCCACCCTTGCTCTGCAGCTGTAAACAACGTAGGAATCTTCAGGTGCTCAGAGTCTGAATTCCGGGCTCACCTGATGCAGGCATGAGAGGTGGGGCCCATAACTGTTCTGCCCTGGAACAAAGCTGCCAGCTCGAAAGCTCTTGACTCTTTCATGAGTAACGGGAGAAATAAAAAATCACCACTTAACAATGACCCAGAATTTCAGGAGCCACTTTAATCCATTCCTGCCACCAAGCCATTGTGTAAAGCAGAGGGAATCACTCAGCCAACTCTCCAGATGAAGGGGCCCCAGTGTAACCCGCCTCTAAATACTGATGGGTGGGGACACGAATGACAATGGCATCCAGCACTTTGCAAATAGGAAGCAAGTGTGTTGGAAAGAACACAGGATCTGGAGTCAGGAGGTTTGGGTTCAAGCCAGGGCTCTGCCACTCATTACCACTTCAGGCTAATAGCATTTTCATTTCCTCATCAATAAAACGAGGGTAACACTCTACTCAACCTGGATTGTTGTGAAGATTAAGGGAGCTCAGGTATGAAAACCAGCTTGGTCAACTGTTCAGCATATGTACTATTTGACTAGGGCTGCCAAAATAAGAGACCATGGACCGGGTGGTTTAAACAACAGAAATTTATTTTCTCATAATTCTGGAGGCTGGAAATCTGAGTTTAAGGCATCAGATCGAGCACTGATTTCTTCTGAGGCCTCTCCTTGGTTTATAGAGGGCCACGTCCTCCTCTCTGTGTATTCAAATGGTCTTTCCATTGTGTCCTAATCTCTTCTTATAGGGACAGCAGTCATTTGGATTAGGGTCCACCTTAATGACCTCATTTTAACTTAATTATCTCTTTAAACCCTATCTCCAAATAGTCACATTCTGAAGTACTGGGTTTAGGACTTTGACATAGGAGTTTGGGGTGGATTCAGCCCATAACAGCATATGGATTTTTCTGGACTTAGCATCACCCACGATGGGCATTTAGAACACAGTAAGAAACAGCCTTGCTGTTTTCCATTATAGCATCAAGAGGCAGAAGAGATACCTGCCAAAACCTCTGAGCTTATTCCCTGCTGCTGGGATCTTCTGAGGCTGTTCTGCCTCCAGTCTTGTTCTGCAAATAAACAGCCTGTCTGCCTTTTGGGTTTGAAATGCTTTTGTGTAGCAAATGAATCGTCCATACTTAACAGCTACTAACACAAGGGGAAACAGGTGTGAGTGTCTTCTGGAACACCCCATCCAGGTCCTATAAGGAGCTCTCATCAGCTGAAGGTTAAGGCCTGGTCGGTCACCTTTCCTCCGAATTCTTCCCAAAGTATTTACTTCAGTTGCTCAGCAAGGGCCTCAAAACATCTATCAAGGACTTCCTTGGTGCTTGGGGCTGTGCTGGGGAGTGGAATGAATGTATGGCCTATGTAGTAAACACAGACATCGCCTGACCCAGAAGGAGGGCAGAGAGCCTGCAGTATCCGGAGCTGGGAATTCAGGCACTGCCCGTGGAGGAGGGCCTCTGTCAGTAAGTCAGGCCGTCTGGGCCTGCCACATTATCTTGGATCTTTGTGGATGTGCCCAGTTTACCAGCAAGCCAACCCCGAGGGGCCCAGCAGCCCATCCCAACATGCAATCACTCTGGTCTTCCAAGGTGCTGGGGTGGGGAAAGGGTTCAGCATTCTTCATGGAAACCAGGATTCCAATTTAAGGCCCATCGATATGCCCTCTTTCCAAATATCTAGATTTATTCTAGGAGAGGATCTAGTCGTATCAACTTCCCACTGCCTCAGATGGAGCTCTCCTCTTGCCCCGAAGTAGCGGACCTCTGTTGTTTTTGCCTGCCCAGCTTACCGCCCTGCTCCTGGAAATAAAACCACACTTTCCTTTGAGGAACCCATTCCACGTGGTCAGGCGGAGCTGACCTCCCCTTCCGGTACTTGTCCTTGGTCTGGCTAATGAAAATAGCCTCTTGTGTTTGACACAGTGATTGGTACAGAGTTAGGCTCATGACTGAAGCACAGCCAATCAGAGCCCGCTTCAGGCGTTGCTATGGAAGCCGGGGAGCGGCGCTCTGCCTTCGTCTTGGCAAACGAACCCTACCGGGAATTTTGGAGCTGTATGGAGTCATCTCCCCCAAGATCCCCAAGATACAGAGTCACAGAGGAAATCTCATCCCTGGAGTAAATGAAGCCAACGTGCAAAGAGAAACCGAGCTGAGAGACGGAACGCTAAAGCAAACCTTAAAGACTGTCTCTCCTCTTCTGCTTACCCTCCTTGGGGCTGGGTTGCTGTCCCTGGCGAAGGGAAGAATCTTGGCTGGTGGGGCAGGGTTTGTACCAAGCCTCCTCGGAGATATCAGCCTATTGTGTTTCCCCTTGGCTGGAGCCCTCTTATAATACTAATTATGGGCCGAGTATGGAGACCAAATTCACCCCCGGATTATCTCACCAGTGATAAGAACAGTTTACATTTGGGTTTGGTTTGCAACTGGGGCTCAAGATCCACGGAGGGGAATGACGTCTCCAATTTTCACTTTCATTTAGGTTTGCAAAATGAGAGCCTGTTCTGACTCCAAGGCCTTAATGAAGCTTTTCTAACTCAATTTTCAGAGGTAATAAACAGAGTCACCCCCTTGAACATTCGATCTGCAGGATCCTCTGTTTCCTTTTGCGCAAGGTACTTTAATTCGCTTCTCCGCTGGATAAGCCCGACAGCTTGGGGTTCTCTCCCTATCTGTGACACATCATGAGGGTTTGGACAAAAGCCCAACTATTACTCTTCCTTTAATGTTTACTGTCAAATTGCACCTTCTTTAAAGGTTGCTTCTTGTCGTTTCTTTGAAACAGACAAAAAAAAAAAAAAAGTGGCTACATATCTTTTGCCCCGTCTGTATAAAAAGCCTTTTTATTATTGATGAAGATCTACTATTCCAGGAGCCTCACCTGCTTCTGCGGGTCAAGAGCTGCGCCGGCCTCTAGGCCCACAGTGAAAAGAATACAAAGCAGTTTTCACCCCACGTGTTGAGTACACAGGCCTTAACTCGCGTTTTATGGGATGCAGTGACAAGAGGTCTGCTCTCTGCTTTGGCTTCCCAGATTCTAGCTAACCCAGAGAAGGAACACCAATGAAAAGATTTCGACTAGTAACCTCTACAGTCCATCCTTTTGTTTCTCCTAAGATTTATAATGATTATCATTTATTGAGGATCTGTTAATGTGCCAGGGACTTTAAGTGCTTGGCATATGTTATCTCAAACAACAACAACAACAACAAAAAATCTCCAAAGAATTATATGGGGTAGGGAGTATGATGCTTATTTTATAAATTAACAAACTCAGATGTTGAGGGCATACCTAAAAGAAATGAAAGGGCTCCCGTCAAGCCGGAGGTGGCCCTGGGCTTTTGAGAGTTGGCAGGTGAGCTGCACACAGGTGGGAGCTGCCGGGTGGCCAGCAGACCCGCAGAAGTTAGGAGGCAGAGATCCTGGGAAGGGTCCAGGAAGGTGGCCTGTGCGATGAACCTCCCTAATCCCCAGCTATCCCTGAAGTGACAGCTCATCCACCAAGCCAGACGCCTTCCCCAGCGGGTTGGCAATTGAAGGCCTGTATCATCTTCCTGAAACACCTGCTTTAGTTTATGTTAGATTTTGTAGCTTTTGTTGATTGCATGTGTTAATATAATTTTGTGCCCATGTGTCTTACGAGGTGGGCCTGAAGTAAAGAGCTATCATCTGGTTTATTGTAACAGGTATTTCCAGGCGTTACACCAAACAAAGCAAAATAAAATTCTTCATCTGAGCCCCTTGGGCCGGTAAAGAGAGGTTACAATCCTTTCCTAGTCCTACCATGAGTTAATTCTTGAATAGATCTGAGTTATCAGGAGATCAATAAAATGTCAGTCAGCCGGAGTGAGATACTGTTGCAGTTTTGACTCTTAGATCCTAAAGCAAAAGCCCTTTTGAATTGTTTTGTCAAGTATAAGGAAGCCGGTGCGTAGGGCCCAGGCATGGGAGGTTTAGGTATTGCCACTAATACTAATTTTTCAGCTTTGAGAGTCTTGTAGCTTTACAGAATCCGATTTCTCGTTCTCTTCGGCTACAGAATTCCTATCAGAGTCAGGGAAGCTGAAGGGCAAAGGGAAGTAAGCCGAGTAACACTGTAATCCCGAGCTCACCTGGGAGGTCTGCTGCAGGGTGTGGCCAGTGCCCAGGCCCAAGTGTCTACCATGTAAATAGATTTGAGTCAGCTCGTGATGATAACATTTCAGCGAGGGAGGAGGAGGCGGTGCTGCATTTACATCCATAAGGATTTGTGTTACTGGATTAGACTCTGCAGTTACGCGGCTGCAGAAATGTAGCCGGGGCGGCCCGAGTGCAAAGCAGTGTGGCATGTGTTCTTGCAAATGCTGCTTATCTTTTCCCAAATCGTGACACTGTTCATCTTTCTGTTTGCTTTAGCACATGGATGTGTCTTGGGAGACTTGTGTGGCTCCTCCTTTTCCTGCATGACCCACTTAGGCAGGGAATTTGAACACAGATCTGCCCCGGGGTCGCTTTCTCATCTTGGGGACCTGGCTGCCCTTTGTCCTCAGTCTTATTTCTCTCTTTCTTCTTTCATGCTGCTTTTAGTGCTCACGAGGACCCATGGCAGATGCTGGGCAAGCTAGGAAAAGAAGCCCCCTCTGGGCAGGTGTAGTCTGTGCTGAGCTGCAAGCCTGGGTGAACGATAAGGATTGCATTTGGGCCCCCGTTTGCTCCCTCAGGTGGTGCTCTTGTGCAGTGAACACCCTGCACAGCTGAATGTGGTGGCCTGTTAACGCTTTCCATTTTCTTCTCCGTAAGCTGCAGAAACCCTTTGCAGAGCAAGGAGAGGGGTAGAATGAATACACGCATGCATGCATGCAGATGACATATCTGAGGAGGCTGCTAAATTGGGAGGAGCAGGTGGTCCTGGCATGAGAGTGTCCCGTACGCCTGGTGGGGGTGGGGAGCAGTTCTGGAAGAGGCGGCTTGAGAAGTGCAGATATGCTCAGCAGGGTGGGCTCCCGGAGCAAGGATGAGCCCAGGCCCCCGCAGGAATTCCACATGGATTTTGAGAAGCAGGGTGTGATGATTTGGGAGCAGGGAGGGTGATGTGATTGGAGGCTGCCAAATGGTCGCTGGAATAGCCAGCAAAAGCTGTCATGAACCGACCAGAGCCAGCACCTTGGGGGCGGTAGGAGCGAGAGGACAGAAAGGAGAGGTGGGGAGGAGGATCATAACTGGACATTTCCCATGGTCTGCGGGATGTATTTTGTCTGTGCTGACTTTGTTACAACTCCTTCCCTCCTCTCTTGGGTAAACATTGACTGAGCTGCTTCTATACGTCGGGTGCCATGATGCTGAGATCATGGAGGAGAACACGACAATGAGCATTTGTCTGATAGATGGTGTCGTGGCAGCACAGAGTGGGGAAAAGTGACGGATGGCCCCATGTTTGTGTTTTGAGCAACTGCATGTGTAAGAGTGTTCTTTGCTGGGACATGGAACACAGGTGCCACAGACCAGAGATGGAAAATACAAAAGAAGCCAGCCTGGTGGAGGTAAGGATGGGAGTTGAACGTTGGACACCTTTGCATTTGAGATGGGACACCAAGAGAATGGCCAGTGGATAGTCACACCACAAGAAGGCGAGCTTTATTCTTCTCAAAGAACTTTCTGCCTGCTTTGTCCAATTCTGCCTTCCCAGCACCTACAAGACGGCCTAGCACACACAAACTGCTCGACAAATATTTGTGCAAGGGGTGTGTCACTCAGATGTGGGGCGCCCCCATGGAAGGCCTCCACTGTCGCCCTACCCCCATCTTGATACTCTACTTAGTACTTCACTGCACCCTCTGCCACCCCCACCCTCACCTCCGATCAGAGCAAACTCCACAGTGCATTAAGAAACCGTGCCTGTCACACGGAGGTGCTCAGGGTGTATTTACACATATTATAGATATAATTTATTATTATATATTAACGATAAACAGGTAGTATATTAATGTATTATTACTAATATTAATATATACTAGATATTATATTCATAATAGGTATTCTATATAAATAGATAAAATGCCAAAGATTTCCAGCAGGGGAATCAGGGAATAATCATGACCTTGCCTACCAGGTAGTGGAAACAGGTATTTCTTCACTCCTGCCTCCTCGTTCCTTTTCCTGGCGAGACCTCTGACTTCTCCCATGAACTGAGCTGCTCATCTTTGGCTCTCTGCCTACGTTCTCCAGGGAGCAGGACAAAGGCCCCGGTGGCGTGCCCAGCAGGTGGTCCTCCAGGTTTTCTTGGCAGCCCTGGGTTCATCAGGAGAATGGAGGTGCACTGAAGCCCGGGCAGTGTCTGGGCCGGAAAGACATTTGGGAGCCGGCGGCGGGGGGTGGTGAGTGAGGAGGCAGAGTGAGAGAGGGAGCTGAGGTGCACAGTCTGTGAAGATTAAGGAGAGGGAGAGGGAGGCTCTGAAGATGGAGAGCCTGTGTGGCCAGCTTCCCAGTCTCTGTATGTCTGCCCATCACTTGCAGTCTCCGCTAGAATCGGGAACAGAATAGGCAATAAATAGTTTCTGAATGAAGAAAGTTCCTGTAATTCCTGTCAAAATAGACCCCCTGCTCTAGTAACTCCAAAATAATTTCAGTTTCTAGAACACTCCATGTTTTTTTTTTATCTGTTTTCATCCATCCATCCATCCATCCATCCACCCATCCACCCACCCACCCACCCACCCATCCACCCATCCATCCACCCACCCGCCCATCCATCCATGCTCCCATTTAGTCACTCACCAGAGCCGCTTCCAAAGCCATTCTCACATTTTAGGTTTTTGTTACAGGTAGGGCCGCACTCCACTTCCATGTACCAAAAATATACGGACATGTTTTAAAGTCCCCATGTCACCTACCAGACTGAAAGTTCCTCGAGGGTGGGGACTGAGTTTTGGCCTCTGTCTTGCCCTGAAGTTCCCAGCCTGACTGGAAGCTGATTCTGCCCGAGACACAACAGTTACAGGCCTGCACCAGCGCATCAGACATTCCCTTTCATCCTAGGATCCTGATACATTTGCAGACCATTTACCAGCCCAATGGGCAGCTACAGAAGATGCACCCCTGCAAAGAGGCGAAGATCAGAAACAAAGGAGAAAATAAAGGCTCCATGCAAATCCTACAGGGAATTTAAACGCATCCAGAAAAAGGCTTCAGGGAAGACTGGTCTACTGGTGATGGAACCAAGCTCAGGACTCCCATTTGGACACTGCCTTTTAAAGGACTCCTTTTACTATTGGCAACTGCCCACCAAATGCAATTGTGGGGCTTCACAGAAAAGAAGTTCCTTCCCTCCCTCTGTCCCTGTGTCTTCTCTCAGATTTCCTCACCCATTGCCTCCAAAGACTTCATAGTTATAAATTCATTTCTTATACATAAAACTTTTGGGTTCCTGGAAAAAATAAATATCTCTGGGAGGGATACACTCTAGGCCTTATCTTCTGCTGGCTACAGCAGTTTTACAAGAAAAAAAAGAAGAGGAAACCACTGTGAGGATGTTTAGAGGAGGGAAGAGAAAAGATGGTGGCTGGAAGGGACGGCGGCCCCAAGGAGCAAAGACAGCCAGGAATTTGGGGATTTCAGAAAAGCCTGTGTTCTGCCCATGATTCTGGGGAGGCTGGCTGAGAGGTGCCACCTGCTCTGGGGCTTTTTGGCATCGATTTTGTCTGTTGGTCAGTTTACCATCAGTAAAGCGGTGGATATTTCACCCAGTCAGCAAAACCTGGGTCAGGCAGCACCAGGGGCCGTGGACAATCAGATGGACCCAGATGAAAGGACCAAACATCTGTCACCCCAGGGATCTAGGTCAAGCTCAAAGCTGCCCTCACCCTAGGCCATCTGGCAGATGGGGAGGTGCATAGGCTTTGTAGTGGGACAAAGTGGAGTCCAGCCGGGCCCTGCTCTGCACTACCATGTGGCCTTGGACAAGTTTGTTACCCTCTCTCAACCACAGCTTCCCCCCTTGTAAAGTGAGGATCATCATACTTAGCCCAGAGGGTTGCTATGAGAATAAACGAGAAAAGCTCTGTAACAAGCCTAATGCAGGCTCTGGGATGGTAGATGCTCAAAGACGGCCGTCCCCTCCCCCTTCCCTCCTGGCTCCCCCTTCCCTCTTGCATTTCATTAGTCAGATTTTCCTAGAACATTTCTGACTGTGAAATCATTCAGTACTGAAAATCCTAAGGAGGGGTAAAATGTGTAATGAGGAATTTCTAGGGACATAAAAGTTATATCATTTTTGTACGCTCGCATAACTATCCATTCATTTTGGCGAAAAGCAGGCTTGCGTAACGGAGCCAATACCACCCGCTTTCTTCGGCTTCTCCAGATTGAATTTGATTAAGAGCGGAACAATGAGTCTGATTTTCATCCTTAGATACTAAAGAAGACAAACTAGCCCACTGTATTTAGTGCTTGAGATCCTGAGCCCTAAGATGGAGCCTTCTGGATGACCCTGAGAAGCCCTGTACGTGCTCACAGCTGGATCCCGGCCTGATGTGGCCCCAGCTGGGTCAGCAGCATGGGAACCCCAAAGGCCAGTCTGGAGCCTGGTCATCAGAGCAGCCGAGCGGCACATGCAAAATCAGAGTGACCCTGGCCTGCGAGACCAGACATGTGCATGCTGCTTGGGGACACGCTGGCACGGCTGTTGGGAGCAGAGCCCCTGACACCAGCCCAGTGCAAGTCAACAGATAGGCGCTGAGAGCCCAGTGTGTGCAGGGCAGCATTAGACGTGGAGGGCAAAGACCGGATATGGCATGGTCTCCACCCTCCTGAATCCTTAAATGCAATCTACATCAGGGATTCTTAACCTTTTTGGTGCCTTTGGAGACCACGGGAGGTATGGACCTCTTCTCAGGATGATGTTGTCAAATGTATAAAATGCAATGAGATAACAAAGGAAACCAATGAGATCAAAGCCCATGGGGGCCTCATGCACACACGGAGGAATGCATTATTGCTAACATAGAGGGGCAAGCAGAGCATAATGGTGGCGGGTGTCTGGAAACTTTGTGGAGACGTTGAGCACCTCCAAGGACCGAGCTGGGAGAAGCATTCCACACAGAGGGAACAGCATGAGCAAACACTTGGAAACAAAGGAATGCAGGTGTGTTAAGGAAACAAAATAATCAAGTGAGGCGGGGAACCCTGAGCACGTGTAACCCAGTCCTCTCTCTGTCTGTTAGAGTCCTGGCCAGTAGTGGGGGTGGACCCAATTTGCAGTGAATCACCTGTCCTTCTCTCAGTCAGTCCACTAGTAACAGGAAAATGAGCTTTTAGCATCTCTTACCTAGCAGCGATCTGCTAAGCAAGTTCAGAAAGTGGATGGTGCTGAGGAAGGCGAAGACCTGGGAGGAAGGTATCTCGAAGCAGCTCCATTTTGCCCAGGGCAGCCGTGCTGGGAGCCCTGACGTGCAGAGACAGAGGTAGCTCACCGTTGGCAGTTGACAGCTCCCCTGGATGATGCTCATTCACCAGCTAGCCACCGTTCCTCTGCTGGAACAAGTTTCTGGAAGAATTGTCCAAAGGAAACGGTTTATTTCATTGTTGCTTCCCTGAGCATATCAGCCCTGCGTTAAGTTATCTCAGATTCTAGTGGAGACCAGAGCCTATCCCCAGATCAGGCTTGTGCCTGGATTGGGGCCATCCCAGAATCCAGGTGAGCTCAGAATGCCCACAGCCTGGGTGAGAGGGTGGGCCTGCCCCGGCTTATTGGAACTGCCCTGGGGCGATCTGTGTCCTAAAGGCAGAAGGCCTGTTTGGTTCAGACATAACGGCCCGGTCAGCAGGAAAGGGTAATTTGGAGGTCTGCCGATGGACAGGCCTCAGACACCGGGCTGATGGGCTGCCACAGCTCATGTGGTGTGCTGGTCCTGGGATAAGTACTTTTCTTGCATTCTGTCCTTAAGGCCCCAGCGGTGTCAGGCATGTACGGGGGACACGTCCCTTTTCTGGGTACGGAAACAGGCTTGGAGAGCTATGTCAGCGTTCGGGGCACGCAGCTAGTAAGTGGTAGAGCCAGCCCACTGGCTCGGCCTCTCTGCTAGAGTCTCCTGTGCATGGTAGGCAAAGTACAGACAAATGCAGCACCAAGAACCAAACACAAAACCTGTGTGTCACTGAATTGGCAGTTGCTGGTGGTCAGATTGCGTGGTGAGGGAAGCCAGGACATGGGAGAAAGCCATGGGTGTAGGGAGAAGGTCATGCGGGGGTGCTTGAATCACATGGGTGTGATTTCCAGCAAAGCATTTAATTTCTCAGGTGCCTGGGTGGCTCATTTGGGTAAGCGGCTGCCTTCGGCTCAGGTCATGATCCCAGCGTCCCGGGGTCGAGTCCCGCACCGGGCTTCTCTCCTTCTGCTCCTTCCCCTCGCTTGTGCGCGCATGCGCGCTCTCTCTCAAATAAATAAATAGAATCTTAAAAAATAAAAATAAAAATCATTTAATTTCTCAGAGCCTGTAAAAACCTATAAAATGAGGATGATAATGCCGGCTTCACCTCTTGGCTCTAAGGAGTAAACGAGATGACATAAATAAAGCAGTCTGATAGAGGGCTTGGCAAACCGTGCTCAATAAATAGACATTTTTCTCCCTTTTCTCCTTCAGAAGAATTTTGAGAGGCTGTGTAGATTTTTGCAGCTTTATGTAAATTTATGTGAAGTGACATTCAATGAAATCACTCATCTGTATGATCCTTTTAATGCTACCTGCAGCTTCAGTAAAATTGAAATTTAAATCATACATTTTATTTAATGGTACACCTTAGATGTCAGGGAGAAAAAAGAAGGAAAAAACACTCCGTATTAAGAAGAAAGGATCTTAGTGCTAAAAATAACTATTTGAGGGGTGAAAGAGCTTTTGTTCAAAGGACTCTTGTCCTTACCAAAAAAAAAAAGGTGAAATTTTAATCCAAAGATTTAGATTCAAATCAGTTGTGTTTTTTTTATTTTATTTTATTATGTCAGTCACCATACAATACATCGTTAGTTTCTGATGTAGTGTTCCACGATTCATTGTTTTCATATAACACTCAGTGCTCCACGCAGTACATGCCCTCCTTAATACCCATCACTGGGCTAACCACCCCCTTCCCTCTCCCCTCTAAAACCTTCAGTTTGTTTCTCAGAGTCCATAGTCTCTCATGGTTTGTCTCCGCCTCCGAGTCCCCCCCTTCATTTTTCCCTTCCTTCTTCTAATATCCTCCATGCTATTCCTTATGTTCCACAAATAAGTGAAACCATATGATAATTGACTTTCTCTGCTTGACTTATTTCACTTAGCATAATCTCCTCCAGTCCCATCCATGTTGATATAAAAGTTGCATATTCATCCTTTCTGATGGCTGAGTAATATTCCATTGTATATATGGACCACATCTTCTTTATCCATTCATCTGTTGAAGGGCATCTCGGCTCTTTCCACAGTTTGGCTATTGTGGACATTGCTGCTATGAACATTGGGGTGCATATGGCCCTTCTTTTCACTATATCTGTGTCTTTGGGGTAAATACCCAGGAGTGCAATTGCTGGGTCATAGGGTAGCTCTATTTTTAATTTTTGGAGGCACCTCCACACTGTTTTCCAAAGTGGCTCTACCAACTTGCATTCCCAGCAACAGTGTAAGAGGGTTCCCCTTTCTCCACAACCTCTCCAACATTTGTTTTTCCTTGCCTCGTCAATTTTTGCCATTCTAACTGGTGTAAGGTGGTATCTCAATGTGGTTTTAATTTGAATTTCCCTGATGGCTAATGATGATGAACATTTTTTCATGTGTCTGTTAGCCATTTTTATGTCTTCTTTGAAGAAGTGTCTGTTCATGTCTTCTGCCCATTTTTTGACTTGATTATTTGTTTTTTGGGTGTTGAGTTTGAGAAGTTCTTTATAGATCTTGGATACCAGCCCTTTATCTGTAGTGTCATTTGCAAATATCTTTTCCCATTCTGTGGGTTGCCTCTTTGTTTTGACTGTTTCCTTTGCTGTACAGAAGCTTTTTATCTTGATGAAGTCCCAAAAGTTCATTTTTGCTTTTGTTTCACTAGCCTTTGGAGATGTATCTTGAAAGAAGTTGCTGGGGCCGATGTCGAAGAGGTTACTGCCTATGTTCTCCTCTAGGATTTTGATGGATTCCTGTCTCACATGGAGGTCTTTCATCCATTTTGAGTTTATCTTTGTGTATGGTGTTAGAGAATGGTCGAGTTTCATTCTTCTGTATATAGCTGTCCAATTTTCCCAGCACCATTTATTAAAGAAACTGTCTTTTTTCCATTGCATATTTTTTCCTGCTTTGTTGAAGATTATTTGACCATAGAGTTGAGGGTCCATTTCTGGGTTCTCTATTCTGTTCCATTGGTCTATATGTCTGTTTTTGTGCCAGTACCATGCTGTCTTGGTGATCACAGCTTTGTAATATAGCTTGAAATCGGGCAACGTGATGCCCCCAGCTTTGTTTTTCTTTTTCAACATTTCCTTCTCCTCTTTCAGGGTCTTTTCTGATTCCATACAAATTTTAGGATTGTTTATTCCAGCACTTTGAAATTGTCATTGGAATTTTGATCGCGATGGTGTTGAAGGTATAGATTGCTCTGAGTAGCATAGACATTTTAACAATGTTTGTTCTCCCGATCCATGAGCATGGAATGTTTTTCCATCTTTTTGTGTCTTCTTCAATTTCTTTCATGAGTGTTCTGTAGTTCCTAGAGTATAGATCCTTTACCTCTTTGGTCAGGCTTATTCCGAGGTACAAATCTGGTTTTGAAGGAACACATAACTTCAATGTGGGTCTGCCCTGTCATTTTAAAATTCTTTTGTCTTATGAGTTTTTCTTACTACTTCTCATGTATCTTGTTTTTTTAGTTGGTCTTATCTTACTACATGAGAATATTAAAGGCTAAGTGTAATGGTTAATATTATAAAGCAGAAGCATTGGACAATTCTGGAAAAGTTATTTTGGGCTTTGAATTTAAGTATTTTTTTTAAAAGATGCCCATCTACATGTTTTTTAAGTAATTTTTTTTTTTTCAAACTGATAATGGCTTTGATGTATTCAGTCGTTAAGCATCTGCCTTCAGCTCAGGTCATGGTCCCAGGGTCCTGGGATCGAGCCCTGCATCGGGCTCCTTGCTCGGCAGGAAGCCTGCTTCCCCCTCTGCTCTTCCCCCTGCTTGTGTTCCCTCTCTCGCTGTGTCTCTCTCTGTCAAATAAATAAATGAAATCTTGAAGAAAAAAAAAACGAGTTGTAAAAAAAAAAAAAATCAGAAGTACAGAAAACTGTAAAGAAAGTAAAAATTGTCCCAAATCCTACTACCCTGATAGAAGGATAGGTGACTAAATATTGATTCATGAAAGCATTTTGTATATTGAAGATATTAACCTTATGTAGGTCATATATATTTTCATAATTTGTTCACTCTCATCTAACTTTTTAAGGGTATATTTCTTTTTTGTGAGGAGATGTAATGTTTATATTGCAAAATCTACCAGTTCTTTCTAATCTGAGTTTTTTTTAATGTCATAAAGTTTTTTCCATGCCCAAATTACAAAAATTTTTACTTATTTTGTACTGTTTTCATGGTTTCATTTTTTACATGAACTTTTACAATGATATTTCTGGATTTTATTTTGATATAAAAACTGAGGTTTGGATTAGGCTTATTTTTTCCAAAGGGCCAGTGTTTTTCATCACCATTTATTGAATAATCCACTTTTTCTGTATTGATCTGAAAAGTTGTTAATTTTAGAATGTACTTTATTCCCACATATACTTGCAACTACATTGAGTTTTATACTCTTGATCTATCCATGATCAGGCCCATCTACTCTGACTGCTTTAATAGTTGGGACTTTTAAAATATCTGGTTAAGTCAGGGTTGTGTACTATTTTTGAAAAAAATATATAAAACCAATGTCTTCCATGAACAAAGCACTTTGCAAAACAATATCTTAAGATGTTCTATATAGAAAGGAAGAAAGGAAGAGCATGAAGGAGGAAGGACAGGGAGAAGGAAGGGAGAAGAGAGAAGAAAAGAGCAGAAACAGAGAAAAATATTTCTTTTTCTGTGATTAAAACCATGAGTGTCGAAAGGGCTGCCTTTAGTGATTCTATACCAGAATGACTAACTGAAACTGGCTTAATGTAAAATCAAATCAAGGGCAGAAAGACAAATGTCCTTTAAGTAGTAACATTATTGTTGAAGAATTGGCACAATTCCTCCCTGAAGAAAATTGTCCCCTCTGAAAATAAAGGAGTTCAGCTCTATGCAAGAGTGGCAGAGGAAAAAAAAAAAAGGATTATACCACAAAAGAGAGTCATTTGGGAGGTCAGTCTCTTCCCAGGAGCCGCATGCCTGAGAATCTCTGGACCAATCCCAGTTTCAATTACTCCTTGGCCAGGCTTGAGTGTTTGGACAGAGAAGTCATTCTGTAGTCAACTGACTGTGTAGATCCTCACCTCCAGCGGACACCATGGAGACCCAAGCTTGCCCAAGTTTCTGGAAGCTAATTGTGTGCAGCCGGGAGCCCAGGGGTGTGAGAGCAAGAGTTAAGAGACACCAACTGTTCTGTCAGCATGGCCAAAAGGAACTGAGCGCCATGTTTGAATAATTTACTCAGCAAGCAGCCTCACAGGTCACTCCCTGAACACTGGTTTATCTTCTGAAGTAATGAAGGGGGATCTTTCCATTCTAATTTATTTTCTGCCAACTCAAATATATCAAAACTGAATGCATTCCCCCTCTCTGTGAAATGGAGACTTCGTGGGGTAGGTTGGACATGGGTAAGCCTCTGGTTGGGGACTCGGTCCTGATTTTCTGGCAGTTATTAAGGGGAAGCTGTACTTTGATGGGAAGAACTCTTGATCTGGAATCAGAAGACCTGGGTTTGAGACTCAGCTCGACTGTGGAATAGCTGTGAACGTAGACGAGTTACGAATCATTTCCGAGTCTGTTTCTTTACCAGAGAAGAGGCCGTATAGAACCTGTCCCGCCTGCTTCATGCCAGAGTGAGAACCATGCCTTCAGCCAGTTTATACTGAGTGCCAATTGTGTGCCAGGCACAGTGGTAGACCCTGGGGGGTGCAACCACTACGTGAGACAGGCAGGGTCTCCATCCTGATGGAGATTATAGTCAAACAGGGAAGACATGTTCAATGAGTGAGCAGAGGTGAATGGGAGAATGAGAACTATGGAAAGGAGATTCCATAATGTACTAAGAGTGCTAGAAAGTGTAGAGCTTTACATAAATGAAAAGTGTGCAGATGGTAAGAAAGTCTAGAAGGATATACATCAAACTGTTCACAATTATCTATGAGGTGGGATAACAAAGATGTTTAACTTTCTAAGTTATATATTTATATATTCTTTAAATATTTTTTACAACCAGCCTATATTTGTGTTTATAAAAAATAGAGGCATTAAAAGATGAATTGGAGAACAAAAAGAACAGTATTCAAATGTGCTCAAGAATATGAAAATGTTCATTTGGGCCTTGAGCTTTCATGCTGCCATTTATTTTTTGCTGTGCTGAGTCTAGGAAGGTAGAGAACGAAGTATTTGGGCAGAAACCAGGAGTGGGAAGCCCCTCAGCTTCAGATCTGCTGGTCTGCAGCAGCAAACGTGAATGCTCCCTTGGGTGGCAGGTGTGGTCCCCTGGATCGAATGACGTGTCCTCTGAAGACCTCACAGCATCGTCCTGTGGTAGGCCTGAACCAAGACTGGCAAGGTCTGACACCGCAGGAATAACAATGAGTTCATTCTAACCAGTAGAGGGGTTGGAAATGATGGTATGGGCAGCAAACCACAAATCCAATGGCCATTTTCCAGGAGAACTGGCCTGATTGCTGAGGGCTGGATGTGGAGGCTTCTCCCCTGTTCGTCAAGCGCCTTTTGTTTTATGGGTAGCCAAGGTCAGCAAGGTCACTGTGAATAGTGCAGAGCTCCTCATACCCTCTGTTCCCTGTTGTGCACACCGCCCAGTGGTCAGCCTTTGTCAAAGGCATGCAGTTCACAAGCCACCACTCTTTGTTTTAAAATGAGTAAGCCTGGGCTTTCCCCCTTCTTCTTTTTCTTTTTCTGGCTCTGAATAGGTCTGTGCGTACACAGCAGATGGCTTTCTGACGAGGCTCAAATTCATCCCGTCTTTGGGGAAAAAGTACAGCAAGAAGGACTGTTATTCCAATCTGATAAGGTTTTCTATTTCCAGCTAGAAAAATGAGTGTCTGTAAGTAGAGAAGGAAAAAAAAAATAATAGGAAAATGAAAGGAACAAAAGCAGTCAATACTTTATTTGAGAGATGGATTTGGGAAGTTTTCAATTATGTAGATCCTCTGCCTCCACACACTGTTTCCGTGGCTCAGAAGCCATTGGGAAGGCAGTTCAAACAGTAAATTACATACCTAAAATATACAACTTCAGGACAGTGTTTACCTCTGAGGAAGGCTGGAAGGGGTCAGAACTGGGAAGGCTTCAATTGTTCTTTTTTTCCTGAAAATTTTTTTTTCTTTAAAAAATAAATGCGCATAGTGGGTCCCCAAGCATTGTTAGTTATTAAGAACAGGACTATGGGGTGCCTGGGTAGCTCAGTTGGTTGAGCAGCTGACTCTTAATCTCAGCTCAGGTCTTGATCTCAGGGTTGTGAGTTCAAGCTCCGTGCTGGGCTTCATGCTGGGCATGGAGCCTACTTTAAAAAAAGAGAAAAAGAACAGGACTATGGAACCGGTCTGCTGGGGTTAGGCTACCAGCTGTTTCCCTTACAAGTTAGATACCTTAGCAGGTTCACTAACCACTCTGTGCCTTGGCTTTCCCATCTTTAAAATGGGGATAAACGGGGGCGCCTGGGTGGCTCAGTCAATTAAGCATCTGCCTTCAGCTCAGGTCATGATCCCAGGGTCCTGGGATTGAGCCCCGCATCGGACTCCCTGCTCAGCAGGGAGTCTACTTCTCCCTCTCCCTGTGTGATCTCTCTCGCTCTTACTCTCTCTCAAATAAATAAATAACATCTTTTTAAAAATGGAAATAAATAAGAGCAGCTATCTTATGGGGTGGTGGTGAAGGTTAAATGAGCTCATTTATTCATTCATTCACTTGACAAGTATTTATTGAGGGCCCGCCATGTGCCAGGGACTGTTCTAGGTGCCAGGATATCTAGCAATGATCGAAGCACACAAAAACCTATGTCCTCTGGGAGCATATATTCCAGAGAATGAGAAATAAGAAGCTAAATAATGAAAAATATAGTATGTTAGGGATGAACACTAAGGAGAAAAAAGTAAAGCCAGTGAGATAGTAAAAGTCAACACTGTCATTTTAGATAGGGTGGCCGAAGAAGGCCTCACTGAGAAGGGGACATTTGAGTAAAGCTCAAAGTTGGTGATTACCATCAAGTCTCAAGAAGAATGCCTGGCACTTGACAAATGTTAGCTGTTACTTTTTTTTTTTAAGATTTATTTATTTGAGAGAGAGACAGAGAGAGGAGAGGGAGGGGCAGAGGGAGAGGGAGAGAGAGAGACTTTCCAAGCAGACTCCCCGAGGAGTGCGGAGCGCAACGTGGGGCTCGATCTCTCCACCCTGAGATCATGACCTGAGCCGAAATCAAGAGTCAGATGCTCAACTGACTGAGACACCCAGGTGCCCTGTTAGCTTATTTTTATTATCTGTATTTGAAATATATTTTACTTGTTGTGTTAATATTAAACTTGCTAAATCACCAAGAAGGATATATGGACATACAGAAGTGACTGGATAATTGGCAGAACCTTTGTAGTGTTTTGGAAATGTTAGTCAAGGAATGCTTTGTTGTATCAAGAAACCTTGCTACTAGGTGATACTGACCCACAGAGGGGGGAAAAAATGAGTCCCAAACCCAACAATTCGAAAGTAATTTATATTTTAAAGAGAAAGACATAAAAAGAATTCAGTCATCTTCCTTTAAAATTGAGAACAGAAAACTATTAAATATATACGACTGGAAATGGACAGCCATTCAAGATACAGAACAAAACTGTAAATGGGAGAAGAATTCTGTATTATAACCTGTTAGAGAAGAGGGAAAGGGGGGTGGAAAAGCTAATGAGAGGGAAAAATGAAAAGGAGAATAAAATCGGTACATAGATTGAGCAACAGAAATGGACAAGCTGACACATATCCAAAAACAGGCAGAGAAAGAAGATACAAAATGACGGAAACACTCATAAGAAGAGCAAGAAACAGGCATAGAGCGCATTTCATGGCGTCTAACCTCCATCATTTTGGCTCTTGTGAGGTTATCATTAAAATCTAAAATTGCTGCTGTGTTTCTGTGATTTTAAGTATTAATGGATGTAGTATTAGTGGTACTTTCTTTACTGGAAGGATACATGGAATTAAGGGCACATTTCCCCCCCCCCCCCCCCCCCCCCGCATCCCATCCCTGAGGAAGACCCTCAGGCTTGTTTGCTGCTGGGTTTTAAATGGCTAAAATGTCCTTGGGGGTTCCACATGTGTCTGGAACTAGGAGAGGGTGAGCCCAACAGGGACTGTGTACCACCCATGGACCTCCCTCCCCCGCCCCCAAACATGCTCAAGTCAATAGACAGTAAAAAATCGAGCAGCTTGAGCATATTACCCTATAAAGTTTTAGCAAGAGAGATTCTATCTATACACAGCACTTGTCTTGTTTTTAAGCAAGCTCTCTTTGCTACTGAGAGTAGACCAACAAAATCACAGGCAGATTTAGTCATGCAATTGCCTAAGAGATTCTGAAATACAGACTAATAAGACTAAGGCCCAAATATTCATCATACCAACTAGTAGAGGAGCAGAGAGAATGTCACAACATAAGCTGCAGAGATAAAACAGGGCGGAAAAGCAAAGGGACCAGCATTCTGATGAAGCGTCCCATACAGAAGAGCCAACATGGAAATTCAGGCTAAATGCAAAATGCAAAATGCAAAACATTACTGGAAGAGAGCCCTGTGGAGTGTTTCAGGAAGACATTCTGATCCTGGTTGGGTGTGCTCAGAGCAGGAAGCCGGTTCCCTGAGGCCCAGAGGAGCTGTGTGTAGGGAATGGCAACCAAACAGAAGTAAAGTCAAACAGAATTGAGGAGCACCCTTCAAGGAGGAACAATGCAAGAGGAAGTGGAGCACCAAGGGAAGCGGCGGGCTCTAGGGGACGGGGAAGAGAGAACTTCCATAGAGCTTTGGCCAAATAGAAAATGGATCCCCTTCCAACATGAGGAATTCTTAGGGCCAACAGGTCCATGTTTTGTGTTTTATCTTAAGGGAATAAATAATATAGGCAAAACGGGACTTGTAGGATAAGGTTAAACAAATTCTGGCACAATTATATGCAAGATATTACGTAGTCCTTAAACATGTAAGCAGTATATGGGCACTCCTAGTTAAAGGTGGCAAGTCGAACCTATGTATTTACATCTCCTCCCTTGGGAAACCCTACAAAATTACATTAAATGATCAAAAAGGCAAAAGCCCATAAAGGTAAAGAACAGGAGAGGAGACCAGAGCACCTAAGACAGGTCCTACAATTTTAGAAGCTTGAAAGCAAACAGATGAGCTTTAACTGACTTGACATACCAAAAAGATGATCGCTAAGGGCCTGGGGGCAGGGGCCAGAGGGGAACTAGAAGCAAGCCAATCCGTTCCTCAGAACCCCAGAAAGTCTCAGGAAGCTGGAGTTGGGTATGGGTGAAGCTGAAAAAGTGGAGTGGTTGAGATCTTATAAAAATTATCTAGACCTGGAGATAACATTTCGCCAGCCACAGGTCTGTTCCTTTCCCCTCCTCCCGCCCCACAGAAGTCCAGAGGGTCCCTCCTGGGAGGAGCTGAGTAGCATCCACACTGCGGACAATGGCTCTCACCAGGCATGGCCAAGGGTGGGAATGGTTTTCGAGTTTTCCCTTTTTCACTATTTTACAAATTATCTACCATGAACGTACACTACTTGGAATCAGAAAATAATATTTAAATACGGTAGAAGTAGTGTATGCTTATAATAAAACAAAATCTTAACAGTGCTGAAGGGAACACAGTTAAAAGGCCCCTCTTGCTCACCCTACTTCCACACAGAGAACCATAATTTAGAGTTGCTTTGTACATCCTTACAGAAAAAAAATGTTTTACAAAATATAAAATGAAAGCAAAGCAGAAACAAAAAGGTGGGGTGAAGATCAGGAGATTTCAGTTTTGTTAAAACTCAGGGGAAAAAAAAAAAACAACAACTCAGGAAAAGGAGCAGAGATTAAGGCTTCACCCGAGATTCCAAGAGATTCTAGAGCATGAAGGAAAGGGGATGGCGGGAAGAAGAGAGGAAATGAATCTGTCTTGTCTTCAAAGATGTTGGCCAAGGTAAGGGGGCCTAGGGTCTCTTAGTTGAGCAACATTGTTCCATCATTAAAGAAACATCCTCTGGCACAAAAATAAAATTAAATAATGACTAGCTCATCTCTTCCCTGTGATTCATACATTTGCCCATAAGGCTCTGACTTCTTGGGGATTTTTAATAAAAACTGAATGTTCTGGGTGCCTTGGGTGGCTCAGTCGGTTGAGCATTTGACTCTTGGTTTCCGTGCAGGTCGTGATCTCAGGGTCCTGGTATTGAGCTCTGAGTCTGGTTCTGTGCTCAGCACGGGGTCTGCTTGTCCCTCTCCCTCTGCTCTTCTCCCTGCTCGCGCATGTGCATTCTCTTTCTCTAGAAAATGAATAAATAAAATCTTAAAAAGAAAAACCCCTCTGGGGGCGCCTGGGTGGTTCAGTTGTTAAGCGTCTGCCTTCGGCTCAGGTCATGATCCCAGGGTCCTGGGATCAAGCCACGCATCCAGCTGCTCCCACTCCCCCGGCTTGTGTTCCCTCTCTCACTGTGTCTCTCTCTCTGTCAAATAAATAAAAATAAAATCTTAAAAACAAAACAAAACAAAAAACCCCTCTGTTCTGGCAGAAGCATTTTTTGTTGTTAACGATTTGTCTCTGCAAACGGTGAAATACCATAGCAGAGAGACAGACAGACAGAGAAGAGCCTACTACAGAGATGCTTTACAAATTTTAAATTTACAGTGAAGAGATTTGCTGTCTCTACTTCTAATCATTAGATTTCGGGATTGTCCTCAGTCCTTGTTCTGCCTCCATAGTAAAATCACAGCTCTTCTTGCCTTATGCAAATAGACAGATTTGCTCTCATCTACCACCGCTGGCTATCTGTACAGGGGTATCTTGCCAAGGTGAATAATCTTGATTAAATTAAGAATTTCCAAGGTCTTTTATGCACTTAAGGAAATACAACCAACCACATACGAAGTGGAGGTTTGATAGGTCTTCTAAGTAGGTTACCCAGGTTTTTTCTTAAATCAAATTAACAAATTCAAAATGCTTTAATATGCCAAGGGATTCCCAGGGACTTCTGTACTTGAATCATGACATTTTGTTAAAAGGAGCTATGGAATGGACATAGAAAAAAAATCCTATTATATGGTGAGCTGCACTTAAAAGATCGTTTTTCTTATAATGTTCCTGGGAAGTGTTTTTAATATCCTCAAGAACCTTGAGAGATTACAGAAGATAGAGAATTTGAGACTTACCATGAAATATCATTAATGACTTTGCTCTTGAATGTAAAACAAATCCAGCCGGGGGGACTTGGGGGCCTGTTAAACGTGTTTTTGTTTTACCAGAAGGCAGCAAATCTACTCACAGAAAATCTGCAGCAATCGCTGAGATTGTTTGGTAGGTTCTGCCTCAGAATTTCTGAGTTGATAAGGCTTATTTCCACCTGACACGCTGTATTTAAAGCTCTTTTCTTTAGAATTTGTTACACTTACACATACTTCTGAGGTTCCATGCACCCCCCCACGCGCGCTTGTAAGGAGTGAGTGAGAATCTTCGAGAAACTGTGACAGTGGTGGGGGGAGTGGGCACGGTACTTCCCCAGCTCCACAGGAGCACCTACGCAAAATGACTTCATTTTGAGAAAAGGGTGCACTGCACAGCTCACACCTTCTGCATACGAGAGGCCTCCTTCCTTCCATCCCAGACATTTCTTTTTTACTGCCTTTTACCCAAGCGTAACGGAATGCCCACTCCACCTCTTTCTGTGGTACTTAAGAGAAGGTCACTTTTTGTGAAATAATCCCAGTCTAGAAAGGAGATAAGAAACTCTTTGGTCTAATACGGTGTGAGAGAATCAGAATGAGGTTAAATTTAGCACGAGAAAATCTGCTGGTCTCTTCAATACTCCATTTTGAGGCCAGACTTGTGCACGGGCTTCCACCCCACCTTCTGACAGCTTGAGAATCTGAAGCCCCTTTACGTTCCTGCCTCCCCATCCAGCTGCAAGAGTCAGATTCGCTGCAATGACCAGTAACTGGGGCTCGAGCCTGGCTCGGGGTAGGAGACACAGAGACTAAACATGTCTAAGGGATTCGGTGGAGGGAAATGAGGGAGGGTGGGAATAAGGGGTGTTGTCAGGGGGTGGGGGGACAGCTATGAGCCAGGGATGATCTGTGGTACCTGCCAAGCATTTAGCACCCAATTAAATACTCCCCAGGATTTCCTGCCTGTGCTCACAGTGGCTGAGTTGGACCTTTTATTATTTTTTCTGGACTGTATGCCCTCCTCCCTCTTTCCATGATAAGGGATATAATGATGGTCTAAGACAAGTAATACAAATTACAGCAAAATCAGAAAATGTAAGTAAGCAAATAATAATTAGGTATTTTGAAATCTCAGCCCCCTGTAAAATCCAGAATTTAAGACTTTGGTGTTCAGGGTGGCTCCGTCAGTTAAGCGGCTGCCTTTGGCTCAGGTCATGATCCCAGGGTCCTGGGATGGAGCCCCGCATCGGGCTCCCGACTCAGCGGGGAGCCTGCTTCTCCCTTCCCTTCTCCCTTTGCCCTTCCCCCTGATTGTGCTCTCTCTCTCTCTGACAAAAAAATAAATAAAATAAGGAGGGCACGTACTGCATGGA